>NC_056530.1:25658425-25778394 GCF_019175285.1 Sceloporus undulatus
TAGACACTAGATTGCTATTGATGCAGCCTAGAACTGCATTGGCCTTTTCAGCTGCTGCATCACACTGCTGGGCCATGTACTAGGACCCCCAGGTCCCTTTCTGCATGCACTGATGCCAAGCCAGGGGTCCCCCATGTGTCATGTTTACGACTCAAGTGTCAGGTCCTACATTGTTTCCTGTTTACTTCCCAGGATTGTGGGCTGCTATTGGCTGAGAAGTTGATGATGTCACAGTCAGCCCAGTTGAGCATGAAAGGGCTGGAGCTTTGCAACTGGGAGGGAGGGTCTCCAAGTGGGGGAAGAGACTGGAGCCCCAGCAAGGAAGGAAGGAAGGAAGGAAGGAAGGAAGGAAGGAAGGAAGGGTAGGTGGAGGAAGAGAAAGGGGGACAAGTTTAATTTGGGGATTATAATGTCCATTACAGACATTAATGGCAACCCTTAGAAAATGTACAGCCGGCAACCACAATCCCCCAGTTGCCATGGCCCAGATCCCAAAATCCCAGCTCATTGAGGGAAATCATGCTCATTTGGGGATACTGGGGGTTGCAGTCCAAATCATGATGATGATGATGGTGTATCTAAGTTGTAGAAAGGAGGAGGGTATTGGGGGGGGGGGGAGAAGAAGGAGTAATAATAATAAAGTTTAATAACAATAGTAAGTCATCAGCCACCAAGCTCAAGACTCCTCCAGTCGGGGCTTCTGGGGGTTGTAGTAGTAGCTAGCAAGCGAGTAAGTTTCCTCTTGCATTTCTGGGCTTCTGCTACAGAATCTCCTTTTAAAATCTTTCTTTTGAACAAGTGAACACACCGGACAACGTTTGGGGAAATGTGGGTCTGTGTGTTTGTGCAAAGAAAGGAACCAAGCAGGAAGGAAGAGGTATGACAAACTGAAGTAGGATGTTGCTTTTCTTTTTCAACACCAGAGCCATTTCTGTCTTTGGTCCTGATCCTCCGCTCCTCCAGAGTAGCTCTCCCATGAACGGCGTTTATGAGGTAAGGAAGTCAGCCGTTGGCTTTGGGTTGCCATCTCATGCTTGTCTCTCTTTGGAAACCTACAAATAACGTCAGCCTTTGGAGAGTTCCTTCTTGGACTGCAATGCCCAGAATCCCCCAGCCAGCAAAGCTGGGCATCACAGTCCAAAAAGGGGGAATGTCCCCAAGCTCTAAGTGAGAAGATAGGAAAATAGACTGCATAAAGAGGGCTTCTTTGCTTTGAAAAACCCACTTTCTTTTAATAGGCACGAGGGAGTGCATCTGCACTGCAGAATTAAGGCAGTTTGACACCACTTTAACTGCCATGGCTCTGTCTTTAGAAAATCCTGGGACTGATGGTTTGGTGAACTATTTGGCCTTCTCTGTCGAGGTGCTACTAGAAATCCAAGAATTGCATAGGATGGACCCACCGTGGACATTAAAGCAGCTTTGAAAGCTTGCATCGTGTATTTTGTATATTTAGGTCGGCCCCATAAAGGTATCACTGTTCTGTGATTGGAAAGCAGTGTTTGAATCCTGGTTCAGCCATGGAAGCCCACTTGGGCAATAAGTCACACTCTCTCAGCCTCAGAGGATGAACAAATCTTGCCAAGAAAGCACTGTGATAGGTTTGCATTAGGGTCAGTGTAAGTCAGGAATAGCTTGAAGGCACGCAACCACAACAAATGCACAAGGAAACCTAGTTGGCCTTGAACCTCCAAGTGAAGGGATCCAGGAGGCCACCATTTTGTCTGCCAGGGCTGGGTTTTGGGGCATGGGTCTCTGGGACCCTCCTTGCAGGGCCCTCCATTTTAGCAGCTTCCTCACAGCCTGAGCATTTCCTGCAAGCCCTGGGAGCCTCCTTGCTTCCCTCCCCGAAAGTTGCGCGAAGGGTTGGGTGATTGGCAAGGGAGCTCCTCCGAATGTGTTGGGACTTGCAGCCCTGAGAGAGAAACAGGGTGGACTTTCTGGTTTCCTGACTCAAGAGCAGCAAGGGAGCCGACTGGCAGCCCTCTTTCCTCGGGGAAGAGGCTCCAGGGAGAACCAAGGTTCCCGAGAAGGAGGCCATTTCGGAGGAAGGGGAGCCCTTGCCAGGAAGCCAGGCCTTTGGGTGCGGAGAGATCGGAGGGGCCTCCCTTGGCCTCCTCTTCTCCAAGACTTTGCTGGAAAGCAACCAACCAACTGACCAAGTGGCCACCCTTTGAAGGCCTCCGTTGCCCAAGAAGAGCAGAAAGCACCTCGGAGATCCCCAATTCCTCACCTTTCCAGAAAGATGCCCATGAGTAGTTCAGGCTGGCTCCCTCACCTCCGGGAAAGGTAAGGCCTCCCTTTTTGCTGCTGCTGCTTCTTCTTCTTCCTCCAACTTCAGGAGGACACCTTTGGTTGGCATCTGTGCCGCCATTTTGTGGCTTCCAGTCAAACATGGAGGTTGGTGCCATTAGGAGGCCATTGGAATGGCAGTTGGGGGTGGCAATGGTCCCCCTTTCCCAGAATTGGTTCCAGGAGAGATGGGGGTCCTTTGTCTCCATTTGAGTCAAGCGTGGGGCGCTGGGACCCCCAAACCACCTCCCTCTCCTCCGGTGCGCTCCTTCCAAGAGCATGGCTGGTTTCCACACAACCCAAGCCTCATCCATTCCAACACCAAGAACCATTTGGCAGCAACGAAATAACCAAGCTGATTTATTAATTCCTTGATTGCTGCTCAGCCCAGCCGGGCGCCTGGATATGAAGGCATATTAAAACTAAATGGAGAATGAGAACAGTTTAAAAGCCTTTTAAAAGCTAACAAGGAAAATGCAAACAAGCCTTTGAATAATCTCCCCCCAAAACGCTGCTTCTCTCATTACATTTATTAAGTCATAAATTTACCGTTTGTGGGCAAATGCTTCACGCTGCCCCCGTTTCCCTCCCCAAAGAATTGCCATTGACAGTATTGCTTCAGCCCTAAAGCAATATTGGATCTTGCTCTTTCGTTCTGCTTCCTTCTCTTCCTTTAATGGCAGGGTCTTCTGTGTTTGCAGACATGGGCCGCATCCACACTGCGGAAATAATGCGGTTTGACATCACTTTAGCTGCCAGGGCTCAAGGCTGTGGAATTCTGGGAACCGTAGTTTGTGGTGGCACCAGAGGTGTCTCTGAAAGAAAGCTCATTTGGTGGAGGAAATGGTCCAATTTGCAAAGAAGTGGGCAAGCGAAAGCAAAAATCCAAGGGGGCCCTTTCCAACTGTGCCAGCCGTGTTATCAGTAGCGAGTTACTAGTGCTAGTAGTGAGTTAGTAGTGAGCAGAGAGCAGACCTGGAGGATGTGGATTTGCTATAGCGGTGCATTTCGGGACCCCTCTTTCCTTTATCCTTCTCCGCATCTCTGACCCATTTCTCCCCATCTCTCTGTCCCTCCCAAGGCCTGGCTGCAAATCTATTCCTTGCGCTGAACCGCCTCACGCCGCTGCGCAGAAATTCCCCAGTTTTCTGCCCATCTGCTCAGCGCTTCTGCTGTGACTAAACAGACGGAGGGGAAATATGGAGGGTTTTGGTTTCCATCTGCCCCCGTCTCTCCCTTCCTCCCATCGCTGCCCAAAATGTCTCAATGCTGGGCACTCTGGACTGGGTTTGCAGAAGTGCCAAGCTTCCTATTGAAGGAGTGGGCAGCGTTTTCAAAGCAGGGTCAGATTTGCAAAAGCTATGGGCAAGGAAGAACAGATCTGCAAGGCAAGGCTGCCGCCGCAGTTTGCTTTTGCCTTGGGAAGGGCAAGGTTTGGCCACCTTCTTTCCTCCCTTCATTGCTGCAAATGCCTTTTGCACTCTGGATCCTGTTTGCAGCAATTGAAGCTATAATGTTGAAGTCAAAGGGGGAAAGTAGGAGGAAGAGAAGAGGGAAATTAGGATGTTTTAAAAGCAGTTGTAAAAGTAGGAAGGCAGAGGATGAAGGGCACTTGGAGGGCATGGTTTTGTGGTGACCAAATTGGCGCAGAGGCCTTGGGAGATTTTCAGGACCCGAAAGCTGTTTCAAATGCTTCCTTGCTTTGGGTTCTTTTCCAAGCAGAGGCTTCTTCTTCTTCTTTCCCAGAAACAGCCACAAAACTTCCCCTCTGCTTTTGGGCGGCTGCCTTTTTCCAGCTGCTCTTCATGAACTCTGAGCCGGATCACAAGGCAAGAGAGATGGGAGCTTGGCACAAACATTTCGGAGGGAGAGACGCTGGCCTCGCAACCTCTCCCTTTTTCGGATTTAACTGTTCCTTTCACACCCGGCTTTGGAAGTCATTTCCAAGAAGCCGCTCTCAGCTTTCTGTGCAAGAAGTTACTTTCCCTTGCAAGCCAGGGAAGAAGAGCCAGGTTTTGTTGCAAGAGCAACACATTTCCTTTCCTTTAATGCAGCAAACAGTACTTCCAGCTATCAAGTTGTCTTTCAAAAGCAAAAGTGGGCCTGCAGACACTTTCCCCCCAGTTTCTTTCCCTCTTTCTCTTCCCCATGTATTTGTCAACACAAGAGTCACAAAAAGTAACTTAGGGAAGCAAGAAGGAGGTTCTTCATCAGCAGAATGTTTAAAGGAAATGGGTCAGTTAAAACAACTCAGAAGTAACAAGTAACGGCAACACATTTGTAAAGCACTTATTCCATGTTAGATGTTGGAAGATTGTCAAAATACACAGCAGTACCCTTTGCAAAAAGGGTTTGAGAACTGCTAGAAAATGCCGCATGTGGCATGGCACCAGACTGCTTTTCCCTGGGTTTTCTTGGCAAGATTTCTCTGGAGGGGGTTCCCTTCTTCAGAGGCTGAGAGAGTGTGCTTTGCCCAAGGAGATCCCCAGTCGGTTCCCACGGCTGACTGGGAACTGAACCCTGGAGTCCTGGCCCAAGACTGACACTGGTTCAACACTGCAATAAAGAGAGAGAAGAGGGACTTCCCCAGGTCCTGCAATGAGGAACAGGAGCACCTTGCTCTCCTTTCCAAGGCCTGCCCCGTCCTTCCCGCATCCTGACCTGGGAAGGGAGAAGCAAGGCCTCCCCAGGAGCATGAGACCCTGCAGAAGCCTGCAGCCCTCCTTCGTGTGTCAGATCTCCTCTCTTGGTCAGTTGGGACGTTTCCGTTCCAGACAAAGAAGGCAGGGTTGCCACAGTTGTCGCTCTCTGAAAAAGAGTAACTTCCTCCTTCTCTGCCTTCCTTCTCCTTCTTCTTGGCTTTGACAGCTGCCCGCGTAACCGCACCCAAGCACCCTTTGGCCTTTCTCAGCGTCGCGGGCTTCCACCTGCAGACGGCCAGCCATGAAGCCCGGCTGGTCCTTCCACCTCCTCTGGCCCTTCCTGGCCTTTTCGCTCGCTCTGGCCACGGACCTGATGCCACGGATGACCTTCCGGAGAGGTAAGTCCCTCAAACTTGGCCAATGGCTTCATACCCTCCAGCCGCCCCAACTTCTCGAGTCTTAGCCCTGAAAATGAGGCCCCTGCCTGCTGGTCTAAACCATCTCAGGGCATGGCTACATGGGCCAAATATAATGGAGACCATGAGGTGAACCCATCATGGGGTTTCCTGGCAAGATTGGTTCAGAGGAGCTTTGCCACCATTGCCTTCCTCTGAGGCTGAGAGAGAGGGGCTTGCCCAATGGCCAAGCAGGGATTCGAACCCAGGTCTCCAGAGCTGTAGTCCAACACTCAAACCACAGGATATGCACCTGCAACTTGAATCCAAGGTATGGCAAACTTCTCCTGTGGTTTTCTGGGCCAGATTTGTTCCAAGGGGGTTTTGCCACCATGATGCTATGGCAAACTATAGCACCAAACTTGCAGCCATAGCCGGCCTCTCCATGCAAAGGCGCATCATGGGCAGTCCTATCATCCGCCCCCCACCTCTCCCTCTTTCCCCTTGCCTTCCCCTCTCAGCCCTTCTGGGGTCTGCCAGTGTCCAGTTTCAGCCGTGGGCCTCCATCCCTGATCTGCTTGATGGGACCCAGTCCTTTTGGGGGCTGAGACGGGGGCTGAGGCTGGTAGGGAGAGGTTTTCTTTCCCTCCTTGCCAACCCAAAATAGAGTCGCCCGGTAAAAGCTGCCTCTCTCCTGGCGGTGATTATTCTGGCATCTGTGCCGACACACCGAAAACAAACACCAGCTGCTCCCTCTCTCCAGCCTTCAGCTGCCTCTTGATTCCTCCTTCCTGCTCCTCTCCTTCTCTCCATCATTGTTTGCTTTGAGATGGCAAGGAGAACGTGGCTGCAAGGGGAGGAGGCGTTGGATAACAAGAGCCAAATCCTGATGCCAATGGGGGGAAATGTGCTTTATAACCCATATTATAACCTTGGGCAAGTCACACTTCAAGAAAGATGTGGACACTCAGAAGGCAGCACCCTGTTGATGCCACTAAGCAGCCCCAGAGGTAATTAAAGAGGGCCGTCATGCCATCTTTTTGTCTTCTCTTCACCAGGTTGAACATGCCCAGTGTCTTCACCCTTTTCCTCCTAGGTTTTGCTCTCCATCCCTCTTCTCATCCTCGCTGCCCTTCTCTGAACCCAGTCCAACTTGTCTCTATGATGTGTCCCTATGTGCCTCCAAGTTGCCCCTCAGCTAATGCAGACCCCATGAATCTCACTGAGTTTTCAGAGGCAAGGGAAGCCCTGAGCCACTCTGAGAATTGTGTCTCACCACATCCACAGACACACAAAAACCCACCCCATGTTTCAGAGAAAGGCGGTTGGCAGAGGAAGTGGCCGCCGGGTGCCATTTGGCAAAGCGCTGAGCTGCCTTCCTCGCAGGGTTGGTTAAACCCACCTTGGCACATCTGTGAGCAAAACTGAAAATGGCTTTGAGAGTGTTAGTAGTGCAAAAGGAAATGAGAAGGTGCTTGGTTGGAAAGGTCCTTAATTGGAGGCAAGGCTGGGGGAAGGCTGCCTTCTGGGGCGTACTGAGTCCCTAATCCTGACTTTTGGGGTTCCCTGGATTTCCCTGTTCTCAGAGACCCCAGGTCTGGGTTGCCCCAAGCCCTGCGCTTTCCAATGGGGAGCATCCAGCTATTCCTGGGCTGCAACTCCCATCAGGCTTGAGCAGTGCAGCCAATGAAGAGGGATGATGAGAGTTGCAGTCCAGCAGCATCTGAGGGTCTTTGCATTCCCTACTCTGTGAAAGAAGCTCAGCCTGCAAAATGTGAGAATGGTCCCTGGGCTCAGCCATCTTTCTATTGGGAGGAAAGCGGAAAGGCCTCTTTGGGTTACAGATGAAGTGATCTGCCGCTGGCAGGAGGCCGAGAGAGTTTTAATGATAGGAAATGGATCTTTTCCAGGATGCTTTGAAAGGGATTGTCAAGATGGCCTTTTAATCAAACCCTCCGCTTCCTTCACCAAAATAAATGTTGCTGATGAACTGATTTTCTTTGCATGCTCTGGTCCTTGCTTTCCTGCTTGCAAGAAGAGAAAAGGGATGCTCCCTTCCTCTTGGGCCGCTTGCAACAAGCCTCTTGGTTTCCATAGGCGGCTGCATCAGGAAAGGTGACCAGGAAAGGTCAGGGGCACCAAGTGCAGCCACCCAGACCTTGCAAATCCTAAGGCTTCTCTGTCAGGAGCTCAGGAGCACCATTGGTTTCCAACTGTAGCTCCCATCATCCCAGGGGCTGGGCTCTCAGGACTAAATCCAACTTTTCTGAGCTGTTTTAGCAAGGGATTTGTATTACTAAAACACACGGTAGGTAGAATTCAAAGATATAGCTGCGTTAGTCTGTGGAACCAGTGTGCAGAGAGGTCTGGCAACACCTTTGAGACTCACTGAAAGAAAGAAGTTGGCAGCAGGAGCTTCCCGTAGACATTTTGTAGATATCGTTGGTGTTTTAATTAGGAGGTAGAACACATCAGGATCACATTTTGTGAAAGTACACACTTTGGACTACGACTCCCAGTCTACAACTGGAGGATCCTGGGAGTCGCAGTCCAAGGAAAGCACCATTCCCAAGCTCTGCAAAAGGAGCCTTATTGGGCTACTAGAAATTGTGGCTGGCTACCAAGTTTGGCTAAATGTTTGTTTAGCTAAAACCAGGCTTAGGTTATCTACCCTAATCATCATCGATAATAATAATAACAACAACAACCTAAATCCTTCCCTCCAGGGGACTCCAGCCGGCTGATCACCTCCTTCAGCCGAAAGGGGGTCTTCAACTATGACACTTTCCTCCTGAGCCAAGACGGGGGGACCCTCTATGTTGGGGCCAGAGACACCATTGTGGCCCTCGATATCAGCAACCCAGACTCCATCCAGCTGAAGGGCGAGGTGAGTGCGAGACTGGAACCCAGACCCATTGGCTGAACGGTGGGCAGCGAGTGTGAGGTGAGCCAGGGTGGCCCTCTGTGAAGGTGCCCACCTGCCCTCCTTGCTGGGCCTGTGAGCCTTTCAGTTAGAGACTTATGGCCACAGTCTCATCATAGACAACCAACGCCATGCCTTTCCCACCATTAGATCCCATGGAGTCCCACTGCCGGGAAGAAGGAAGAGTGTGTCTTCAAGAAGAAAAGCAACGAGGTAAACAGGGGATGGAAAAGGGGGCCTTTAATGGTGAGCCAGGATCTGGCTGGGAGTTGCAAATGCCATGCAGTGCCCTCCATCCCTGGATGCATGTGTCACTCTCCAAAAGTACTTCTGCAATACCAGTCTCAATGAAAGCTGAACCTTCCTTTTGCCTCCATACCTTCTTCCCTGCACAGACCGAATGCTTCAACTTTATCCGGATCCTGGTGCCGTTGAATGAGACGCACCTCTACACCTGTGGAACGTACGCCTTCAGCCCCACCTGCGCTTACGTGGTGAGTAGACCGAGGAGGAAGGAGGATGCCCCTAACAGCCACAAGACACCCTCATACAGGCTGGGTCTCCATTAGTATCCCAAACACTTGGGGCCAGAACTGTTTGCGTATTAAAGCACGGGGCTTTCTTATGCTCTGACTGGGGATGCTCCAGAGTTGGCATTCTTCCGCAGAAAACCCTCCTGTGATGGATTCCTATCTCTCTCCTCCCCATTTCTTTCCTCTTCAGGACCTGGAGAATTTTACTCTGGTGAGTGATGCCAACGGTCAGCCTCTCCTCCAGGAAGGGAAGGGCCTCTGCCCATTTGACCCCCGGCACCAGAACACCGCCATCATTGTGGGTAAGCTAAATCTGGAAAGACCAAAAAGGGGAGGAAGAAAGGAAGTAAAGAAGGAGAGGCCCTCTGTTTGCATGTCAAATGTTTTGGCTCAAGCCGCTTACTATAAAGCAGCGGCAGTCTATGGCTCCCATGTCAGTTGGGCAATGAATCCCCTCCAAGTTTTCAGTATCTCTCCAAGTTGCTGAACCTATTTTGCAGCTATACTTCTGCACCTTGGACAGTGCCTTTAGATCCTGGGCTAAAACCTGGATTCACTGCCCTGCTGGCATGGGAATGACCATCCATGGCTGCTCCAAAGCACCTCTGCCTGCAAAGAGCTGCACCTTTCCTGTCTTGAAATGATGTGCACATCCACATCTTTGTAATTCACTGACAACGAGTTAGTAGCAAGTTGCAACCCAGCAACCTTTGGAGGGCTGCCACATTCTCACCCAGGATTGTAAAGGCGTCACGATGCCATTGTGCAACAGACTGGCACAGTTAGCTAGCAAAACCACACTCATCTTGTGGCCACTGGGGCAAAAACAGGGGGCAACCACTTAGCAGGATTCTCAGCCCAAGCACTGGGGAAGATCATAGCTGCAGATGGCATCACATTCTGCCCCGGCTTCCATTCCACAGATGGCGAACTTTACACAGGCACCATGAACAATTTCCAAGGGAACGAGCCCATCATTTCCCGCACCATGGGCAGCCGGACGGTTTTGAAGACGGACAGCTTCCTTACCTGGCTGCATGGTAAGGGCAAGAAAGGGGCATCGTGGGGAAGGGCCTCAAGGGGATGCGGGAATGGGGTCTCCTCTGCCGTGGCACCAAAGGTGAAGGACCCCCTCCTCTTCGAGCCCCAACAACAATAATAAATATTTTAACAAAGTGATAAATCAAGGCTGGTCACTCCTATCCCAGTCATCTGGTTGCTAGGCGACAGGGACGTCCAGCAGGTTGGTACCCAGGGAAGATGCGTTGCCTAGGCAACCAGTGATGGATTCAGGCTAATGGGGTCAGGCCAGAGAGGGGCAAAGGGGCATCTCACACCAGGTCTGTTCAATCCTTAGCGTCTCTCTCTCTCTCTCTCTCTCTCTCTCTCTCTCTCTCTCTCTTGTCCAGCCGATGCAGCCTTTGTGGCTTCTTTCAACATCCCCTCTCCGCCGGACGATGACAAAGTCTACTTCTTCTTTGAGGAAACGGCCAAGGAGTTTGACTTCTTTGAGAAACTGACCGTCTCCCGGGTGGCCAGGGTCTGCAAGGTGAGGGGAGAGACCCCCCTAGAAATGAAGGAGGGACGGACGTCTGGTGTTTGTGTGCGCAAAGGGCGCCTGAGCATGGGCAGAGTGGAGGGAGATGGCACAGGAGTGTAGCTATGGGGGGGGAAGGGGGAGAGAGTCTTCCCAGGTGAGAATGCATGCTGTAGTTTCCTTACAGGGAGTCCCAAATGTAGGAGCAAATTAAACATTATGCTCAAGTCCAATCGAGCGTGGATTGGAGTTGGTTGTCCAACAGAGAAGGCAGCTAAAAGCAGTGTCAGACTGCCTTCTTTCTGCAGTGCGGATGCAGCCAAAGAGGAACGGAAGGAAGGTCCCTCTGCTGCCCATTTGGCGCATTGCATCTTCTCCTTTCCTCCAGAACGACGTCGGAGGGGACAAGGTTCTGCAGAAGAAGTGGACCACCTTCCTGAAAGCCCAGCTCTCCTGCACCCAGCCGGGGCAGTTCCCTTACACCGTCCTCCAGCACATCTTTGCCTTGCCCCAGCCAGAAGGAGGCGCTCTCTTCTATGGGGTCTTTGCTTCCCAATGGTAAGACCCCAAAGAGCATTGCATCCCACCCCTCAGGACAAACCCTGGCAAAGGTTTTCTCCCCGGAGCAAGAGGCCCACAAGGCTTGCAAGTGCTTTGGGCAGCTCCATTTACTTTGTGTTCTTTATTTGCATTCCAGGACTTCTGGGGGAAATTTGTTTGTACAAAAGTGTTTGGATTTTCCTGCAAGCGCTGAGTTTGTCTCTGAAACATCCGAGGGTTTGGGCCAACATAACCAATGTTTGGAGACTGTACGGTTTTTAAAGTCTGGATCTCCAGTGATCTCCCTTTAAAAGTTGGCTGTTTTATCATTATTGTAAACTGGTGTTTTTGCACAGTTTTCAATGCGTTTAAGGCACCTTGAGCCCCATTTTAGGCAAAAGGTGGGATATGAATGAATCAAACGCATACATGCCTTAAACATTCTCATGGAGGACAAGAACATTAGCCAGCATTTTCTAGATCCTCATCTTTTAACTCTCAGCGCCCATTTCCAACTGAGCAAAGGCATAAGGAAAAGTGCTCCTGAGCATACACAGAGTGCATTTTTTGTGGCTCAAGGACTCCGCTTGCCTTTTCTCTTTGCAGGCAAGCTGGAAATCTTGGGAGTTCTGCCGTCTGCGCCTTCAGCCTCGACGCCATCAAGAAAGCCTTTGAGGGCAAATACAAGGAGCTGAACAAGGACTGCTCCCGATGGATGACCTACAGCGGTCCGGCCATGGACCCCCGTCCCGGCAGCGTGAGTACCGCCTCCGGTCCTTGGTTGCAAAGCCAAGCTTGAAAGCAGATGGTCAGCACAGGCCCTGGCAGGAATGGCCCCGAGAAAGTAACTTCCCAAACCCTCCTCCTTTTTTGCACAGTGCGCAGTGGGTCCCTCCTCCGACAAGGCCCTGACCTTCATGAAGGACCACTTCCTGATGGACGAGAAAGTGATGCCCACCCACAACCGGCCCCTCCTGGTCAAGCACAACGTGAAGTACACCCGGATCGCGGTCCACCAGACCCAGAACGCCTCCGGAGCCCCTTACCATGTTGTCTTCATGGGGACAGGTCAGGGTCTGGGGGGGGCAGAGGGCTTGCTCTTCTTGGGGAGGTAGGCACCAAGTCCCTAGATGGACAATTGCCTCTCCAAGGAGTGGGAAATCCAAGGGTCTTAAGACTCAGGACTATCAAGACTCAGGCCTATCTTCCCTTGTGCTTCTTCCAGACAAGGGGTTTCTCCACAAGGCAGTGGCCCTCGGAAGCGGCGCCCACATCATCGAAGAGGTCCAGCTCTTTGAGAAGCCGGAGGCTGTCCGGAATCTGCTCCTCTCGCCCGAAAAGGTGCCGCCATCCACCTTTTTATCCTTCCTTTTAATATAAGGGACACCATTTAACTATGCCCTTGAATTTAATGGGACTTGAGCACCCACAGATTTTGGTATCCATGCAGGGTCCTGGCACCAAACCCCAGCGGATACCAAGGGCCCCCACTGTACTTTGTTAACTGAGCTTTACCTGTACAAGAATGATGCACAACCAGTGCCTTTTCTTTGCTTCCTTGCAGGGCATCCTCTATGTGGGCTACTCCAAAGGGGTCCTGCAGGTCCCCCTTTCCAACTGCAGCATGTATGCCACCTGTGCCCACTGCATTTTGGCACGGGATCCATATTGCGCTTGGGACGGACGCCAGTGCAGAGACCTCTGGGACGAAGGGGCACAGAACAGGTGAGGACTTGCAAGAGGGAAAAGGGAATGTGGGGTCCATTGCAGCCGTGGCGACTGCGCCTCCCATTGCACTTGGGGTGTGTGTTTGTGTGCCTCTGCCTTGGGTTTTTAATTTGGAAGGGGCTATCTAAGGTGAATGGCATCCAAGGCAAACTGAGTCAGAATTGTTTGTTTCCTCCCGGCTTTTAGGACTGAGTGGCTGCAGGACATTGAGATGGGGAAACCGGAGCCCCATTGCCAGCGTAAGACTGGGAAGGGCCGGGCAGCACCCCGTGTGAGGAACGACCCCGAGGGCACCCTGATGAAAGGTGAAATGAACGCCTCCATACTGTCCCCGTTTAGTAGGGGCAGATCCCCTTTCCATCCCACTTTCCCTACAAAATGTCCCAATTTCTCTCTCCTCTTCCTTTTCCTCCTCCAATATTCCTCTTGTCCCCTGCTCCCTCCAATGGCTGCAAACTGACCTCAGAGATTAATCCTCTGCCATCTCACTTTCTCAGCTGATTTTAACATGCCTCTTCCTCGACTGCAAACTCGGTCCAAAGTGCAAGAGTAGTTTGCACTCAGTTAACTCAGTAGAGAAGGGAGAGCCCATTGCTATAGCTAAGAAAGGGTGACACTTGTGCTGTCGTTGTGGTTGTGTGTTGCAGTCCTGAACCCTCCCCTGAACTCCATGGTGAGGCTCTCCTGCCCTCAAGCCTCGGCGCTGGCCAACTACTCCTGGAAGTACCCAGCAGAGAAGATGGCGGAGGGGCTGGTGGTGGAAGAGGAGAAGGCCTTGGTGGTCATCGTCCAGAGGGACACTTCGGGGACCTACGAGTGCTGGGCCAACGAGAATGGCTACCGGCACCCAGTGGCTCTCTACCGCATCTCCTCGGAGGGCACCGAGGCGGCCAGCGCTCTGGAGAAGACCCCGCAACACCGGGCACAGCCAGTGGGCGAGCACCGTTCCTACTGGGTCCAGTTTGTCACCGTGACAGTGCTGCTGTCCATGACTTTAGCCGTGGCCGTGGCTTTGGGGTTCTTCTCCTACCATGACAAGCTGAAAGCCAAGAGCAAAGTCCAGGGGTGCAGCATCCCCGAAAGCAGCAAGGGCTCTTCCAGCCAGGAGAAGGTGCCCCTCAATGGCAGCCAGAGCCCTGCTCTTCCTCCTCCATTGCAAGACACTGAGCGCCAGCCAGAAGGGGGTCCCTCTGTGGAGAACCGCGACGACGGCACCAAGTCCTGCTGCGTCGAAGTCGAAGGTGGCTTCCAGGACATTGATGTCGACAACAACCGCTTGAACCCTGGACCAGCCAGCGGGGAGGAGGCCCGAGGGGCCACGGCTGTGGTGGGCATCTAGACGCCGTTGCCATCTTCCGGGAGCAACCTTTCCAGAGAAAACCGGATTGCAGGCAACCTGAAGAGAGAACCAAATGCTCAAGGGCTAACTGTGGCCATCTTTCAAAACACCAAGAGAAAACACAAGACCTAGTGTTCTGGTTTCCGGTTCCTTTTTTCTCCCTCCTCTTCTTGGACACGTTTGGACAGATGCCCACCATTTGTGCATCTTCAGGGGTCTGCCCACCCTTTCACCCTCCTTCTCTAGGGCCCCTTCCCAGTGTTTCCATTGTAGTCTCTCCACCTGTTTCCTCCACAATTCTCACCAGGAGAGGTTTTCCAAGGGCAAATCCGTCCTCTCCCCAGTTTGGAGATGCTTTGGACGGAGGAGATGGGGTGGCCAGGCTGTGGGGCAGGATCAGGGCCACCTGTGTTGGCTTTCCTCCTTGGCTTCTATGGGGAGATCCAAGGGTGTGAAGTTAGTGGGTTTCGTGCATCCCAGAAACAAGAGAAAGGGCTACCAGAAGGAAAGGGAGGAATGGGGTTTTTTTTGAGAGGTTGAGCCAGTTTTCAGTCAGTTTTCAGGACTTCTGGGGACAAGGGGGTGGGTTTGGGAAAGAGAAGCAGCCCTCTTCCACAAGGCAAGGTGAATCCAGAGGGCAAGAGAAGGAGCAGAGCTTGACCCACTGGGCACCTTCTCCTTGTAGTGACCAAGAGGAGTCCTCCCTGTTTGCTTCTGTGGTTGTGTCGCCAGTGTGCAACTCAGGTGCTCATCCACTTTGGGTTCAGGGGTTGCGGAGGCGGGATGACGGCTGGGGGTTCCTGCATCGTCCTCCAGCGAGATCCCACTTTGCTCTGCCATGCTTTGAGGAACCCCAAAGAGCCATTCACTGCCAGGGTGTTGTGCTTTTTCGCAAAGCATGACACCCAAACCCTGTGCCAAGGAAGACAGAATGCTGCTCTGCCGGCATAATGTCTTGTCTCCCCCCCCCCGACAGAGCTGATGTGCTTGCTATTGTTTGGCCTCATGGATGGTGGTTTTAGGGTCAGGTTTAGGGTTAGGGAGCGGCGTGGGGGAATCGAAGCTATGCAAAGCCCCCAAGTGCAGGAACCCCCACCCCAAGCCCAGCCCTTTCCCCGGAGGCCTTGCTCTGCCACCAAGCCTCCTTTGGCTTTGGAGGTTTCCCTCAGTCTTCGCCATCTCCTCTGCAGAGTCCCAAGGGCGAGGGACTTTGTGACTTTGCAGCCAGAAGGGACTTGCTTTCCTTTCTCCCCCCAAATGCACACTATTTGGCAGCAACAGTGCCAATGAATCCCCTGCCGCCCCATTTTCCCAGCTGCTTTTAAACTGTCCTCAGCTTGTTCCAAAATAGCTGCAAAACTGAGTCCAAAGTGCAAAAGGAGTTTGTGCTCCTCCATGAACGAAAGGGGCGTAGAATATGTCCCTCCCCAGTTGGCTCAGGCTCCTGGCTTTGCACAATCTTCCTCATTCCTAACGTCTGCCATATTGACCGCCCTCCAGTCTCGCTTGGCCATCGTGGCTCTTGTCTCTTGTCAAACTTTGCAGGATATATGATGCAAACCTTCAGAACGAGACTAAGGACTTTGAAGTTTGGGTCTGGGAGCGGAGTTCGAGTCCTGCTGCTTCCTTCCTGGACCTAGAAATCTGCTACTACACAGTATTTGTTTCAATGCCACATTGTTTTGTATTGTCAGAGGGGGGATTGAGGGCCACAAAGTGGCATGTGGCTGTTGCTCCTCATTGGTTTTAAAGAAGCATTCCTTTGGATGGGGGGCTTCCGCGTGGGACCCCTGTCAAGTGTTTGAATTCAAAGACTTTGCTTTCAGCACTGCCACCGAAGGGCTCTGTGATGTGCTTGGCTTCGTCCGGCCTGAGTTTGCAAGATGTGGCTCTGTGACTTTGTGGCTGCATGGACTCCCCCAGTCCTCCTTTTCCTCCTCCCAAAAAGGGGTCTCACCTGCGGGACCTTTGCCGCCTTAGATGTCCTCCTAAACATTGCAAGAAGCCTGCCCTGGGAAAGGAAAATGTAACTTCTCTGCCTGCGGAGAGGGTTTGGGATGCAAAGGCCCCCTTGCCAAGCCCCCCTCCTGTGTGCGTCTGCATGGGTCTTTGTATGCGCGCGCGCGCGTGTGTGTGTGTGTCCTTTTATGCACAAGGGCAATGCTCTGAAGGGTGGGATTTAAACCCCCCCTCCCCAAAACATGGTCAGTGTCAAAGGCTGGTTAATCCTTGATCAGTTTCCCATTTCCTCCCCTTGGAAGGAAAAAGACCGGAAGGAAGCAAATGTGTGTGTGTGTGTGTATAATAATAATAATAATAATAATAATAATAGGTTTTATTTATATGCCGCCCAGCCAGTCATCCCTGGGAACCCGAGCGGTTTACAACAGAGGGGAAAATAGACGGTTCCCTGCCCTCAGGCTTACAATCTAACACACACACATACACACACTGTAGATAGATAGATAGATAGATGAGATATATAAAACAGATTTTAAACAGGCTGTGTGTGTTTGTGTATACATACACACACACACATATATATATACATACACATATTTGTTTCCTTCCAGTCTTTTTCCTTAACTAATACAGTACCTATATATATATATATATATATATATATATATATGACCCTTGTTGCTTTCGGTTAAATCAGTTCTGTTTGGCCCAAAATACTTGGAAGAGGCGCATCCTGAGCCATGACTCCTTCCTTGAAAGTCTCCCCCCAAAACCACTTTCTTCCCAGCCTTTCCTGGCCTCTGGTTGGAGCTGAAACATGTTTGTATACCTGTGGGTTGTTTGTTTGTTTGTTTGTTTGCCTTGTTTATAACAGATTTTGTTTTTGTTTTTAAAAAAGGTGTAAATCTTTGTTGTGTTTATACATCCTATTTTTATTAAAAAGTGCTATGTATGCTGTGATTGTTATTAATTATTCTTAATTATTAACAACGATATCAAGGCTCCAGATTCCTTCTGATCCTGGAAGCTAAGTAGGGCCAGCCTTGGATGGCACTTGGATGGGAGGCCGCAAAGGTGCTCGGCTGGGAGAGAAAATGGGCATTTTAAAAATTGCAAGCCCTCCTTCCCATATATATATATATGGGGAAGATAGTTAAGCAGCAATACTCATCTTTCCCCCATATATATTGTTCCTTAACTATTTTCTCCCATATATATATATATATATCTGGATGGCTGTTTAACTATTTTTCCCTTTAATTTCTATACAAGAGGGGGCTGAAAGGGACTAGAAAGTGCCCTTCCTCGCCCACCTCTATTATATTAGTCTAGGGTTCCTCTTTACCGGAAGTGCCCTTCTGTTTTGGTGTATCTCTATGGTTTCCCTTCCTGAAGGCGGGGCCATATTATGTATGGCTGCCTTATTTAACCGTCCCGGGCGCCATCTTTGTCCCTGGCAGCGCGCATGCGCAGTGACGCCGAAGGAAGCCTCCGTTTCCCGGAAGCAAGATGAAGGGCGGCGGAGGCGACGCCGCCGAGGCTGAGGCGACCGGAGCCGTTGCTTCGTGAGGAGGAACGGAGGAAGTGAGTCGGGGGCGGCTGAGGGCGGTGATTGACAGCGCTGGGGCGGGGCTGTGGGAGTGGGAGAGCCCCCCTGAAGGAGGCCTTTCTCCGGAGGGCAGGGTCTTCCTTTTGGCCCAGGGAAAGGCGGGAGGCGCTCCCTCAGGGCCTGGCCCACCCGGCAGGGCTCTTCTTGGCAGGCTTTGAGGGAGCTCCAGAGGCCTTGCTGCTGCTGCTGCTGCTGCGGTGGTGGGCCCTTTCTCCGGAGGGGCTTTGCCCTGGCCTTCCTCGGAGGCTGAGAGAGAGAGAGAGAGAGGATTCTCAATCCAGCCCTGAGAGCCAAGGCAAGGCAGGGAGTCCCAGGCTGGCTCCCAGAGGTTTCCTTTCCTTGCCGGAGCCAGGCAAAGCCCCAGGGAAGCCGCCTTCGTGTCCTGAAGGCCTTGGGCTCCCTGCGGACGAGCCCAGCATCCCAAGGAGGAGCCTTCCCTCTGAGCGCCCTGGGCCCACAGCTGCCTACAATGGGCAGCCAAGCCTCCTCCTCCTCCTCCTCCTCCTCCAATGGCAAGAGAGTTGTGTAAGCAAGCAAGGCTTGGAGGCAACGGAGGGAAGGAGGCAAAGGTTGCCCTGGTGGGACCTGGGGGTCTTGTCCCACTCTCCCCAGGGCTGACATCCCAAGGGAGGTTGCTGGATCCCTTCAGGGCCTTGGCTTCTGGGGCTTCTTGGAAGTTGTTGCGGGGAAGGAGCCCCCAAGATTTCCTTTGGTTGGAGAGACCCTGACCTTTAACCTGAGATGGGAGACTGGGACCCAGCGGCCGGTCGGAGCGGCTGCTTCTCTTGCAAGAACCCTGATGGAAGGAGCCAAAGCTGGGGCCAAATGCCCAGGGCATTTCAAATGGCGTCTCCAGCTCTTGAGATTGCTCCGCTTGCCATAAAAGATCCTCTCTTCTGCTTCTCTCTTTGCTGCAGAGATTGGTGCCTTCAAAGGAAGAGGCTGGAAAGGCTGCCCATGGGACTCAAGATGAATGGGGAGGCTTCGTGGCCCACAAGTCCTCCCACGCTACATCTTTAGCCCAAGGTACCACAGGGCCCCTTTGGATCGCCATCCTGGGAGGGAAAGGGGGCTTTGGGCTTGTTGTCTGGGGTGCCGCCTGTGAGGGGCAGGAACCGTGTCATGTTCCTGCTGCGCTTGCTGCCTGGATCCGCTGCTGGTCATTTGCAGGAATGGAAAAATCAGGCCCTTTTCGTTCTTGAGGATCCATAGCCTTGAGGTCAGGGCAAAGTGGAGATCTGGATAGCCTAGCATATCATTTCCAAGGCATTCAGAATGGCAAAGCTGATCAGGAAGGAAGCCCCTTCCTGATCCCACACTTTTGGGGCCGGAGGGTTATTGCAGCTTGGAAAAAGTGGCTTTGAAAAGTGAAACGACATTCTCAAAGCCGAAACATGGCCAGCCACTGTCCTTTGAGGCCTCTGCCATGAAAGCAGGCAGTGTGGAGATATTGGCTCCCTTCCCAGGAAGCTTCCTGGAGGAACCAGCCTGGTCCCAGCTGCCAGGCAGACTCCGCACCTGCCTTGCCTGTGGCTTCTGCTTAGAAGGAAGGGTCCTGAAGCCATGTTTGAATTGGAAACCATTGATTGTGTGGTTTTGCCATTGAAAAAGACAAAGGGAGAGAAAGGGGGAATGTCTGTGTAAGGGTTATTAAAGCAAGTCCAGCTTTGATCTAATAAACACCTGTCACTTGTGGGGGGGGGGTTTTGCTTGAGATCATAGACTGAGCACCCAGGACTTGGAGAGGATGAGCATCTGCAACCTGTGTAAACCAAGCCCCTTTGTGCGTTTCTCTTTGCTCAAGCAATTCCCATTTCTGTTGGCCGAGGGCGGCGGATAGATAAGGCCCAGCACGCCTTGCTAGGAGCCGAAGGAAGGTTGCTATGGGGAAATTCCCCTAGGCAGGATAAAGGATGAAGTCCTGGGCTTCCACAGATGATTTAAAATGTGCTCAGGCCAATCTTAATGTCAATGGGCAGAATCCTGTTGGGGACTTACAGCTTTGCAAGTGGGTTTATATCTGCAGGAATGATAATTGGGCAGAAAGGCCTTTCTGCATCAGCCTGTTGCTCCTTACAAGCCAGTTTGCAAACCTTGGGCTGTTGGCAAAAGGAGAGCGGAGATGGGGCCCAGCGGAGCCTCCTGTGGCAGGGAGTCCCATAGGATGGGAGCAGTCACTGGGAAGGCCTTGTCTCCCGCTGCTGCCTCTAGCAAGAACTCACACCTGCTTCTCCCTCCTTCCCTGCCAGGGCGCCTCAGCCATGGAAGACAAGCGCAACATCCAGATCATCGAGTGGGAGCACCTGGACAAGAAGAAGTTCTACGTCTTTGGCGTCTGCATGACCATGATGATCCGGGTCAGCGTCTACCCCTTCACCCTCATCCGGACGCGGCTGCAGGTCCAGAAGGGGAAGAGCCTCTACAACGGGACCTTTGACGCCTTTGGCAAGATCCTGCGGGCGGAAGGGGCGGCCGGCCTGTACCGGGGCTTCCTGGTCAACACCTTCACCCTCATCTCGGGCCAGTGCTACGTCACCACCTATGAGCTCACCCGCAAGTACGTCTCCCACTACAGCAACAGCAACACCGTCAAGTCGCTGGTGGCTGGCGGCTCCGCCTCCCTGGTGGCCCAGAGCATCACCGTCCCCATCGACGTCGTCTCCCAGCACCTGATGATGCAGCGCCTGGGAAACACCATGGGCCGCTTCAAAGTCCAGGCCGGCCAGAGCAAGCACTTTCCCGTCTTCGGCCAGACGCGGGACATTATTGCCCAGATCTTCAAGGCCGATGGCCTGCGAGGCTTCTACCGGGGCTACGTGGCCTCCCTGCTCACCTACATTCCCAACAGTGCTGTCTGGTGGCCCTTCTACCACTTCTACGCAGGTAAGAAGGGCCCCATCTGCAAGCAAAGGGTGGACCCCTTGACCAATTTGGGGGTCTGTATTTCAGAGGGAGGGAGGTGCCTTACACTCACAGAAGCTGTTTGGTAGGAGAAAGGAGCATAAGAGGCTTGGTCGGGGGTATATCCACATTGCACTGTGTTTGCTTTTTGGCAGCACTTTCACTGTGAAGGTTACAGAGGTGTCACAGTGCCCTAATAGTGCACTGTGGATGCAACCCAGCACATGCCCCAAGTACTCTGCAAGCTTTAAAAATGTGAGTTAAGACATAAATGTTCCCTTCAGGGCAGCTGCTCTTGTTTGCAGACAATGACAATTTTGAGGGGAAAACAAAAGAGGTGTTCTTCAGGCCTAATAGGTTTAGACCGTTGCTGCCGCATAAAATTCTCAGATTGGAACAAAGTGTGCTGGGCAAAAGGAACAATATTTGGCTTTTGTTCACATCTCGCCTGAGGGAGAACTTGAGAAAAACCTGTGATTTGGGGGTGGAGACTTAAAATGCATTGTTTTGTTATCTTTGCATGAATTACACATGTGTCTGTGCTTCGAGGAACACAGGCATCTTGTCCCTTACTTTAAATTCCTTGGTTGCAAAATGTAAGACAAGTCTCTCTCTATGATATGTGTGTGGAGAAGTGCTGCACCGTTCCAGACAGGGAGATCAAATCCCACCAGCCCCAGTTAGCAGCCAAGGATGGTGGGTGTTGTAGTCCAGCCACATCTGGATTGTGCTGGCTCTGTCCAGTGAGCCCCAGAGCCCAGCATTTGATTTCCAGCATTGCCTTTAGGCCAGACGGAGACCGCCGTGGCCTGGGCTTTGCTCCAATAACTGTCCTATAAGATAGACTGCTTCTGAATGTGGAGGTAGGAGAAAGCTTTTCACCAGCAGTTGAATTGGGGTAGACTGCCTCTGGCCCAGCTTAGCTTGCCTCTCGCTCCCATTTCCAGAACAGCTTGCCAACCTGACCCCCAGAGACTGCCCTCACCTGCTCCTCCAAGCCATCTCTGGGCCGATGGCCGCCGCCACGGCTTCCACGCTCACCAACCCCATGGACGTCATCCGGGCCCGCGTCCAGGTCAGTAAGGGGGGCTGAGCGGGGCTTTGGTGGGCGGTGGTCCGCTTTGGGTCCTCGGGGAGAAAAGGGCAGGCTGCCAGTTACGCGGATCAATAGCTGCCCATGCCCTTGGTCACTTGAGTCAGAAGGGCAAGCTGTGTGCTTTTGGGGGGGAAGCATGGGAGAAAATAAAACAGAGAAATGGAGGGAAGGAGAGCCAGCCATAATCCTGTCTTGTGCATCTTACAAAAGGTCTCAGCATTTGGGTTTGTTTAACACAGAAAGTGACTATTTGGAGAGAGAGAGAGAGAGTTTCTGTCTATGGTGTGTTTGCTTAGTTTGGAGAAGGAAAGATGGCCTTGTTTTCTGCTCCTTCAGTGGATAGGATCCAAACTAAGGATAGGGTTCAGATTTCAAGAAAGGAATGTCCAGCTAAAGCTACGGAAGAACTGGTCCACAGTGGGATGACCCTCAGCAGTGAGATGGCCCTCAGGCCCCTTCTCTGTCTGTCTGTCTTCTCTCCTGGCAGGTGGAAGGCAAGAGCTCCATCCTCCTCACGTTCAAGCAGCTGATGGCGGAGGAAGGCCCCTGGGGGCTGACCAAGGGTCTCTCGGCCCGCATCATCTCTGCCACCCCTTCGACCATCGTCATTGTCGTGGGGTACGAGACCCTGAAGAAGCTGAGCCTCCGTCCGGAGCTGGTGGACTCTCGGCACTGGTAGTACTGGCCAAACTGGGAGAAGGGGTTGAGTGAGAAGAGGAGGAGGGCGAGAGAGAGAGAACGGATGGGTCTCTCTGCAGTCTCCTGGGCCATTGTGGAACGGTTGGAAAGTCACCCAAAAGCAAGGATGGTGCAAGGAAAGAGAGCGGGGGGTGAAAGGTTAGTGGGGAAGAAGCCCACCTCCTCCTTTGTGGCTGCACCCCTTTGGACTAAGTGCAGCTCTCTGCAAAGGAAGCGCCTACTGTAGAGACTCCTGAACTGGTTCAATCTGTGAGTAAAACTGGCACATCTCCTGGTCTTTCTTTTTTCCCCTCCGTTCTTTCCTTCCACCTCTTTTTTATTCTGAGAGAGAGAGAGAGAGAGAGACTTAATGCTTCCTGCCAAGTAGCATTTTCTTCTGCAGCCAGTTTCCAGTTCTCTTTGCTAGAGACCCACCTCCTGGAGACGGCGCCAGTCGCACAAGTTGAAAAGCCATGCGTTTACGAAACGGAAGAGAGCGCCATTTCCAGAACTTCCAGAAAACAAACCCCAAACGGTTTCAGGTGGAGAAAATGCTCCAAGGCCAGGACTTTCTTTGGGGAGACAAGATCCGTACCTGGACATTTCTACCAGTTCTGTACATAGAAGTCTCTCCCTTCTTTTGTATTCCCTCGGAAGCTCTCTTGCCAAAGCCGCTTCTTGTATCGGAGGCGGTTGCCTTTTCCTTCCCACCTCTTCTTATTTCTGATGTGTCAAAGGGGATTTCTGAGACTTATATGTCTTTTCTTTTTTAAGTGTAGAGGAGTTGTGGTCCACAATTGTTATGTTGTATCTGTGTCTTCTTCCGGAGAAGGGGTTTAAAATCCCCTCCTCTGGGGAAGAGGCACCTTTTCTTCCTTCGTGGCCTTTGCGAATGTGAGTAGGGGCAAATGTAGCTGCCCTTGGATTACTAATGCCTCCCCTCCCAATCCTCATTCAGACCCATAACCTCCCTTCAGGGCTTTCCAAAAGCCTCCTACCAAACTTCTCTTGGCCTTTGTGTGACTGTGGCTGTGTCAGTCTCCAGTGTTAATCTGTCAGAGGGTCGGGAGGCAGAGAGGGCACACTGGGTTGCAGGGAAGTAGAAGAAGAAGGGGATGGCTTTCCCTTTAGGCAGCATGGCTAATGGAGATGTGGCCCTAGAAGGTCAGTCTGGGTCCCTCTTTCTGCCTGCAATCAGCCAGAGAGGAGGAGGGCCGAAACCTGAATTGGCATCCCTTGCCCCTCTGGCGCTGGCTGTCTTTTCTGTTGTAACTCTGGTGCTGACCCCACGTTTCCCAAAAGCACAGCTCCCCTTCAGCCGCCATCCTCAGCCGTTGTGTTGCCACCTTAGTCTCCGAAAAGCCCAAGGCGGGGAAAGGGAATTGGCACAAAGAGGGCGAAAGCGGATGCTCTTGCTCTGGAGAGAGACGCTGGGGAGACGATGATGCGCTTTGCACTTTGGATCTCTTCTCTGCAAGAAGCAAAACCATGGGGTCGGCGTTTATTTGTGTGCCATAATCGGGAAGAAGCTGCGCAGAGCCTTCCTGGCCTTTGCAGGGCTCTTCCTTAAGAAGCAGATTCAGACGCCACAAGGGGCAAAGCGTGGCTGTTAGTTGCTGCAAAATGCCGTGTCCCTCTGGGCCTTCACCGACGGCGCCTGTGGCGCTGGGCATTTGGAGTGCCCTTTAAGAACCAAGGAACCCCCTTTTCTATCTTCACACTGGCCACATTTAGCCAAGAGACGTGGCACAAAACCAGGCCGTGGAAAGTGGCTTACCCTTTTAAATTTGCTTGTAGGAGGGAATGGTCTGTGAATATCGCCGTGGTTGAAGCCTTCCATCTTCAAGGAGCTGAGGCATTATTTCTTGGGGGGTGAGATGGCTGCTCCTGGAAAGGCTGCTGTGGCTCTCCTTGCCGTAGGCTTCTTGTCTGATATCTCTCAGTGCTGACACTTCTGAAAAGGGCTTGTGTCCTCATGCGACCCTTCCTGCTGATGGAATGACGGGGAAGCCAGCGCCAGGGAAGTCTATCTGCGCCTTATGCTTCTCCTGGATAACCCCCTTTCCCCTAGTTCCCACCGCTCCCTCCTTCTTTTGTGGCTCAAGAACCACCTTTTAGTTTTGCTTCAGGAGGAGCCCAAGAGGGAGTGGGGTCAAAGGGGAAACCCATTTCCAGAGCCCCTAAATGGGAATCAACCCAAGCCATTGCTGGCATTGAATGTATTTCTGTCTTGGGCGCAAACGGGTTCCTGGTTCTGCGCTGTCAGAGGACTTTGGATTAAAGGTTTTATTATTGATGTGACCCTTTTCCTGTGGATCTTCTTCTTTTCCTATTGACCGGAGGAGGAGGAGGAGGCGGCCTGCAGGGCTCCCTTGCCCTAAAGAGAGCCATGTTTGGGGGGAAGAATGGTGTTTCCCCACCAGAGAAGCCCAAGAGCCCAGAGCCACAAGGGATTGAGACACCTTGGCCTCTTCTGCTTCGGGGAAACGGGTGGCTGTTGCGCCACTTCCAGAGATTGCAGAGGAAGCAGAATGTAATGACAGTAAACAACTTGGGAAGTTTCTTGTTGCAAGGAGCTACTGTTGGGACTGTGCCTCCCAGCATCCCCTACTTGGGCCAGGCAGTGTGCCGTCTTGGAAACAGAGGCTCCTGGGAGCTCCAGTCCACAGCCATGTAGAGTATGGGGATGCTGGGAACAGCAGTCAGTGGAGCGAAGGGGGATTCTGGGCTTTCTTATCCAAAACCAGCTTCCAGTTCCTAAAACTTGGAAATGAGGCTGCCATGCTGACAGCGGCCGCTAGGGGCCGCTCGAAATCCACTATCTTTGCAGCGTTCTCATTGGACGCCAAGAGGACGCCGCGTCCAATGAAAGCGTTGCTACTACGCTGCGTTCCTTTTCCACGCCCCCA
Organism: Sceloporus undulatus; assembly: GCF_019175285.1. Classification (NCBI taxonomy): domain Eukaryota; kingdom Metazoa; phylum Chordata; class Lepidosauria; order Squamata; family Phrynosomatidae; genus Sceloporus; species Sceloporus undulatus. Next base: position 25,683,510 of record NC_056530.1, read on the forward strand.
AGCTAGGCGATTGGCTGTCTGTGGGGGCGGAGCCAAATGAACAAAAGGGCGTCACTTGACGGAGACAGACATGAACGCCAGCCAATCCAAAGTGGCAGAGGTGTCCGTGGGCGTGGCTAGGCCCAGCCGTTTGAATCCTGGTTTTTGGCGGCCCAAGATGGCGGACGAAGGAGCGGCGAAGGCGGGCGGCGCCGAGGGAGAGGCGGAGGCGGTTCCAGCAGCGCCGCTGTCGGCTGCTCTTCCGGAGGGGACCCCGAGCCGGGAGCAGGTGCTGGACTTCATCGTGGACTCCTTCCTGCGGACCCTCGAAACCGGCGGGTGAGAGAGAGAGCGAGCGAGCGAGCGTTGCCAAGGCGACCGGCGGAGAGGGAGGGGGAAGTCTCGCGAGAGTTTCTGCAGAGCCTGAGCCAGGGCTTGGGCTGCAGAGAAGGGGAGCTGTGGCCCCAAAGGAGCTGGATCCCCCGAAGTGGCTTTTGAGAGAGTGGCCCCAAAGGTCACCTTTCCGCAGGCGCCTTTCCTGTGGAGCTCAAGGGAGGCTTTGGGATGTAGCCCCGGCCCCAAAAGTCCCTGGAGAAGGGACTGCGGAGCGGCCTCTTTAATGCTGGGTTATTAAAAGCCTCTCTGGGCCCAGGAAGGAGACTCCCTATGACCCGAATCGACTCCAACAGAATGGCCTTCTCCAGGGAGAAATGATGTCAGCCCAAAGGAAGGAGAGGCACCGATCCAGGAGGATCCGGAGATCCTATTAAAAGACAACCATTTAACATCAGAACTAACTCACGTCATGCATCTAGATCGCTAGAGTCTAAAACGTCTCAAGGGCTTCAGGGCTCAGGGGTATTCCTGCTGGAACCCCTTTTTGAATTGGTCCAGCGAGGGAGGCGGCCGAGCGGAGCTTGCTGCTGGGAAGGGAGTTCCAGAGCTTGGGGGCCCAGGCAGAAAAGGCCCTCTGAGTGGAGGCTGGCTTCCCGGCTGAGCTGAGGGTGCGAAGCGGATTGTATGGAGGGCGGGGGACGCCTGGCTGAAAGGGACCTGGGAGCCCAAGTGGAGCCATGCGGCAGCTAACAAGGCCAATGCGATCCTAGGCTGCATCAAGAGAAGCCTAGTCTCTAGATCAAGGGAAGTGTGGTCCCACCGGGGCCCCACCATTCAAAAAGGATGTGGAGAAACTGCAGCCATGTGTCCAAAGGAGGGAGGGAGACTCAAATGGGGAAGGACTGAGAGAAGGGAAGGTGAAGAGGTGCTATCAGAGCCCTCTTTCAATGTTTGACAGAGGGACACACTTCCTTCCATGGCCTTTAACCATGTCAATGGGGAGGCTTTGGTTCAGAAGAAGGGGGTTGGACTGGATCAGAGGCAGAAAGGAAGTAGGCCTTTGGAGACCCCCGGCCCAGATGCCTTTTTCTCTGTGGGAGGAGGCCCTAAGAGCCTTGGGGAGCTGCATCGCCAGAGGCACCTTCCTGATGGCCCTTTCTCTCCCCAAAAACAGGTTCCAGGTGTTTGCCAAGTGCTACCGGCGCCTCTACAAAACCCAGCCCAGGCTGACCAAGTGCGTCTATGACCAGTTCGCCTCCCATCTGCAGAGCTCCATCCGGGTGAGAAAGACACACAGACGAAGCCCTTTGCAGAATAGAGAAGGTTAACCCAGTCTCCCTCTGCCTTTGGCTTCTTTTCCCAGGGAGAGATCCAAGAGCTGAAGGCGGAAGGGAACCTCAAGGTGCTCTTTGAATCCCTGGATAAACTTGTGGAAGGAGCCAAGGAGAGGGAAACGCCGGCCTGGTAAGGAAGAAGCAACACTATGTCCCAGTCAAATAGAATGACATGCAGGGACCATGCAGAACTCCAGGCAGCCAAGCCCCAGGGGCCCTTTCATGCTCTAGGGCACTGGTTCCCAAACTTCGGTCCTGCATCTGCCAGAAGCCCCAGCAGCATGGCATTCTGGGAGATGAAGTCCAAAGCATTGGGAGGACTGAAGTTTGGGAACTACTACTGTAGAGTCATAGTGCCATGGTTCACCCTGGGATTTGTGGCTTCATAAAACAGCCCAACAATGGTAATGCCTTGTAAAAGCGCACAGAGCCAGGCCCAAGGGGCCTTTCATGCCGTAGTGCCATGATCCCTCTTCAGTCGCCATGGTCCATAGAGTCAGAAGAGACCCCAGAAAGGCCCCTGATCCAGTCCAACCCCATTCTGCCATGCAGGAATTCTCAATCAAAGCATCCCCGGTGACAGATGGCCATCCAGACTCCGTTTAAAACTTAGTAGCGCCTTGCAGAATTACAACTCCCACGATTCCACAGGATGTTGCCATGGCAGTTAGTGTGGGATTGTGGTGCTCCAAGTGTGGAAAGGCGCATAGGACGCAATGGCTGCCATTTTGTGGCAGAGAAGTGGGAATTGGGCCTGTGGTCTTGCTCTTTGAAAAGCAGCAAACTATCGGGGAGATGTTGTTGCTGTGCATTAATAATAACCGATGCCTCGGGTTCTGTCTCTCCATCAGGCGTCCCAGCGGAGTCCCGGAGGCCGACGTCCGCAGCGTGGTGGTGCCCTACCTCCTGAAGCAGCGCGAGTTCCTCCAAAAGGCCCTGAAAGAGAAGGAGGCGGGGAACGCCCGGCTGGCCGAAGCCGTTCTGGCCGGACGGAAGAAGATTGCGGACCTTCAGGAGGAGATCGAGAGGCGCAAGGCCGAGTGGCAGGTGAGCGGCGTTTTGCAAATGGCTGCCCAGATCCAGGAAATACCTCAGTCCTAGAACCAGCCTCGAACGGAGGCTGGGAAGGGTCACGGTGTGATAGATGATTGATTATTGATTATCTTAAGCCCAGAGTTTTAACCCTCCCCGGCTTGTGATGCTTTGGTTGCCAACACTTTCCCTTTCAAGTGCTGTGAGTCGAATGAGAGGCCCTGAACCAGGAGGGTGTTCATTTTATTACTTTCAATGAGGGTCACTCCGGTTAGTATTGAAATATCCTTGCCTCCTTCCCAGGCGGTTGTTGCAGACGGCCGGAGGACCATCAGCACCCTTGAGGAGGTTCCCTGAGAGAGCTGGACTTCGCTGGCTTCCCAGGGAAGGAGCTTCACCTCCAAGAAGAAGCTGGCCATCCATCCTCTGGAAAACAAGTAACTTGCCTGCCTCTCTGACATGCCATTCCCCAAGGAACTCTTGTGTCTGTGCCAAAGCCTTGGACTCTCTGGACATTGGCCTGACGTCCAGCCAGATGCCCCCAGAAGCCCTGGGTCTCTTTGCTGCAGCGTCTGTGTCAGGAAGCCCAGCTCACTTCTCTTGTTCTCTGGACTTCAGTCATTCCTGCCTTTCTCTTCCTTTTCCTCCTCTTTGCTTTTTGTAGAGTTGGAAATGTTCATCTCGCAAAGAGCAGGACCTTTCCCCCTCCGAGGCGGAGTGTGCCCATGGGTGCCAACGTCTTGCCAGGCAAACGGAGAGGAATGGAAAAGCTGCCAGTGGAGCATTCTTGGGACTTTTGGGGTGCCTTGAGAGAGAGGTCTCAGTTGGTCCTGTTTGTCTTTTGTGTGAAGAAAGTGTTCCCAAAATGCACACCTTCTTGGTTGTTGGTGTATCAATAAACAGGGCGTTGTGTTGAGTGGAAACGACAGTTGTGGTCTTTTGGAAGGCGTGGGGTTTGTATCGGCTGAAAGGGGAGCCCAAAACCTGGGCCTTGCAAGGGGTGGGTCAGCCAGGAGCTGACCATGGAATTGTAGTATTAGTGGCCGACTATCTGGAGTAATGATCCCATTTGGGGTTCAAAAGGAAGGTGCAACCAGGATCTGGCATGTTTTCTTAGGCCTGAGCTTGGAAATAATGGGATTTCTAAAAGTGTTTCAAAGTGCCGTTGACAGAGCTTAGATGTGATCTTGGGACTAGCACCCGAACCAGTGTCCTTAAAGCTAATGCTAGAGCTTCCTACGAAGACAAGCCTTGCCATTGCCCCGAAGTGAGGAAAACAAGCGGCTGTGTCTCTGCAGCATCTGTTCCCAATTAGAGCCCAGTGTTGCATTTGCATGTGAGGCTGCCCATGTTTTGTAAACACAAGTTCCTTGGTGAGACGATAAGTATGGAGTTGGGTGCCAGGCGGTTCTGTCCGCTGGCTCTGGCCACCTTCCTTGGGGCCAGCAGTGGCTGGCGTGGGAGGCCTGGGAGAGGGCTTGACCGCTGGTCTCCAGCCAAAGTTTTGGGAAGCGCAAAGCCATTGAGGACGCCACTCGACACGTAGGACGCCAAACGCCTGCTCCTTTTGCTTCCACCTTCTCCAGAGAGAATCAGGGCCTCCCCTGGCAGACAAAGACAAGGGAATGGGGTTCAAGACTATGCTCATCCTCAGACCTGTGTTTTCTTGCACTGAAGCTTTGAAAATGGCACTGTGGGAAGCTGCACATCACAACATGTCTGCCCTTTTTGCGCAAGAGAAGGACAGGGGAGCAGTGTCCCCTTCCTGCAATTGCAATCCGTCCCTCTTGAATCCACTGCCTGCTTCATAGGCTGCGAATCGCGGCTTTAAAATTAAAGAGGGGGGTGGTTAAATAATCCTGTTTGTCCCTTGCGTCTTTCCCACCCTCTCACTGTTGTGTATATGCAGACACACACTCCTGGTTGGCAATCCCTATTTTGCTTACTTTAGTGCCATAGGAAAGCGCCTTGTGGTCTTTAAAACTCAAAGCAGATCAGGTCCTGGAGGCGATGTTTCAGAGGAAGGAACTTGCAAAACCACCCCTGAGCATCCTTTGCTTAAGCAAAGCCGGTGAAATTCATGCGGTTGCCATAAGTCGCACATCATACACACAAACGGCCAACAAAACTGACCAGTTTGTACAAGTGGCTTTGGATTTTCTTTTGGATTTTGGAATATGCATAATTTAATGTTTTGGAGGTGGGACCTAAATCTATGCACAAAATTCATTTATGTTTCACATGCACATTTATGCACATTGAAACATACCTATCATATACGCCTTGTGCATGTTCTGCAGGAAGCAAAGTTTGCGCACATCAGAAAGCAAAGGTGTCGCTCAACCTAGGTTTCAATCTTGGAGTGTTTTGGATTTGGGGACCAGGAGCACTCAGCCTGTGCCAAGATGCCCAGAAGACGTGGCACTTGAGAAAGAGAGGCTGCCCTCCTTTCTTTCTGAGCGATTTGGGTCTGGTGCAAGCGGGGATAATGCTTCTTCCTTGTGGAGGCCATTCTGGGGCTTTGGGGCTCTCTGTCCAGATGCCTGGCGGGAGGGAAATGATGAAGGGACTGGACTGAGATGAAAACGTTGGGGTTATCCTTTGGCCGGCCACATCCGAGCGGAAAGGGAGCCCTGGCAGCGGTAATTATATGCCGGCTGCCGCTCTTTCTCCTTCCCTGGCCCAGGCCCAGCGCTCCTCCTTTTCTTGGAGGATGGCTCCAAAGGAAGAGGCTTGCAAAGAGGCATAAAGCACCCTTGGTTGCAAAGGGCACTTGGGCTCCCTGCCTGGAGCACTCTTCCATTTTGCATCCTATTCAGAATCCTATTCCTAAAGCCACACTTTTTGCACCTTTGTATTGGCTGCGTTCAGAAGAAGGAGTGACTAGTAATGTAGCTTCCTATACCTTGTTATTTGAGGGTGGCACTAAGCCACATTGCCCAAATAACGCCAGGAACAAGAACGGAATGACTTTATGGACACAAGGAGGGATGGTTCCTAATACACAAGTCCCATAAATACAGAAAACCAAGTATGAACAGCTTTACTTTGGCCCCAGTCTTTTTGAGTTTCCAAGTCTATATGCGTTATAATGTTAATATATTAATATATTATAATATATAATATTAAAACAGCAAAATGGTGTCCCTTATATATAAAATAGAAGAGTTTTTTGGGGGGGGGGGGTTTGGAATTGATCTTCTTTTTAAGTGTTTTCAAGCAGGTTGGGCCCATGGATGACAGAGCCGTGGATACGGAGGAGGGCCAACTTTATTTGCAAGCAACATCCAGAAGGTCCTGGTGGCACCTTCCTTTTAAAACCCAGATGCCACGGTTACTCCATCCGCTGCGTCCGTCCTGCGGTCAGTTCCTGGCTGACCCATCCTTTGCAAGGCTTGCAAATCCTCCATCCCTCCAAAGAAACCCACAATTGCCATTTCCACTTGGCACTCCATCCTTCCAAGCAGCCCGTCTCCGAAATAGACTTGGCCTCTGTTCCTCCGGAGGCTGGGACCAGCTTTGTGGCTTGCTATCCCTTGCCAGGTCCGACGAGGCGGAGGGCGAGGGGGGCACCATTTGCCCAGGGACTATAAATGGGGAATGGAAACGCAGAAGAAGAGCAACCGGAGCAAGGAAGACCTCCAAGATGAAGACGCTCCTTCTCCTCGCCTTCCTGGCCGCTGCCACCTTCTGCCTTTGCCACGCAGGTAAGATGGCACCAAGGCTGTCTATCATTGCTACCCTCCATGCTGTTGGTGCTGTTCTTTATTCCATATATACAATGTAGAATCATAGAGTATATGTATATATACTGTCTCTTCTCTGTGTGTGTGTGTGTGCGCACAAAGACAGGTTATGATCCCGTTATGATCCCCTTATGAACCAATAATGGGATAATAGTGGCTAATGATGGGCCCATAAGTGGCTTGGCCCCTTGTTCTCAGGCCCATGGTCTTCTCCTTCAAGCCTTGGCCAGGGATGCTTTCCTGATCTCTCTGGCCTTTCTTCTTTCCAGACGATGCCTCCGTTGAATCCAACCGTGCCAAAGACGCTCCCGGCTCCAAAGGTCAGTTCTGCCTTCTCTTTTCACCCTTGGTTTCTTTTCTTCTTGGGGAGACCGTTTGCCCATGTTTGCAGAAACAGGGCACCTTTGCAGAAATGGCATCATTTGGAGATAGGAGCAGGCAATGGTCAGCAAGCAAAGGCCTTTCTGTCCTTTGAGCAACAAGGACTGGCATTGCATTTCCAACAACAGGGAGAACAGGGCTGCAAAATGCATTCCTTTGCTTATGGCGCTCATAGGCCACCTTGCTTCCCAAAATGGCGCCCAAGGGGCACAACTCTTCCGTGGTAAGAGCCGTTTGACAGTATAAATGGCAAACTCTCCGACGTTTCGCAGGTGAAAACAGGGATGTGTTTGGCCAAATAGCCCAGATGGCAAACGTTATTTAGGAGGAAGGCTGAGGCCGAGAGAGTGTGACTCGCCCCAAACCCAGTGGTTTTCCATGGCTGAGCGGGGATTTGAACCCTGGTCTCTAGAGTAATAATAGTCCAACGCTCAAAAAACAATCCTACCATGCTGGGCTATATATGAGTGAATGGAAAAGATTGAGTCCCTATATTGGGAGAATAAAATTATTATTGCTGTTGTTATTATTATTATTAGATGTTGCTGGTTTAACGCAACCAGAAACATCTAATACTAATACTAATACTACTAATAATTTTATTCTCTGATATCCCAATATAGGGCCTTGATGGCTCTGGCCGTGGGATCATTTCAGGATCCGTGGGTCTAGGAGGGGATCTCCAGGGGATCCCATGGAAGGAAGAGGCAAATGGGATTTAATATTGACCAATGGTTTTCCTCCCAACAGCGTTCGTCTCCCGGCGTGAAAGTGCCGAAGTTGTGAAGAGACACAAGAGGAACTACAACAGGTAAAAAGGCAGAAAGGTCTACCTGGGAGACAGACAGACAGACAGACAGACAGGTGGGGCCAGGTGTGGGTTCGAGGGAGACCCTGGATATTTCGCCTGCCATAAACAGGGGTTTCTATCACAAAGTTATGGGACTCAGAGGCATAGCCACGTCTGTCTGCGCAACCAGTCTCCTTAGAGATCCTTTAGCAGCGTTGAGGCTCCACGGAAAGAAAGAAGTTGGCAGCAGGAGCTTTCTTAGACTTAAATCTACTTCCTCAGGTGCATTTGGGCTTAGGATAGCAGAGGTATAGGATAGCATGGCTCTATATATCAGTGTATTATTTTACTCTTTTGACATTTTATAGTTTGGCATTATTTCTTTTTATTGTATAGGTCCTGATCTACTGCCTTTTGGTAGAAGGGGAGTTATAAATTATTATTATCATCATCATCATCATCATCATCATCATCATCTTAAAGACCAAACCTGTTCCTTCTCCCCTTGAATATTATTTTTATTAAACATTATTATTATTATTATTATTATTATTATTATTCTCTTTCCATCAGGTTGTTCCCGGCCTTTTCTGCCCAGGTGGCGGTCACTCCGGACCCCTTTGAAGCCCACCGCGAAGTTTGCGAGACCAACCCTTCCTGCGACGAACTGGCCGACCACATTGGCTTCCAGGAAGCCTACCGCCGCTTCTACGGACCCATTTAGGCCACAGAGGCTGACCTCGTGTCCAAGTGGTCAGCGGCCAAAGGGTCACTCTTCCATGTTCCCATTCCTACACTTGCGACCCCCGTGGCTTTGCTTTCCCAGCCTCTGAGATACGCTTTCCTCGATGGTCCTGTTCTACTAAACACAATATTAAAAGTGTTTCCCAAAAACCACAGGAGCCTAGTTCTTCTTTCCTGGGACGGTTCTGGGTGCGAGACAGGGCCCTTCCCTGTCCTTCCTTTCCTCTTGCAGAGGATTATTAGTTTTATTTATAGAGTAAATTTACACAGCGCTGTGATAAGGAATGAATGGACACTGGTCAGATTTATTCAAAGGGTCATTCTTTGAGGCGGAGAGAGTGTGACCTATTGCCCAAGGCCACTCAATGCATTTCCATGGCCGAGCCGGGATTCGAACCCTGGTCTCCAGAGTCATAATGCAGTGGTCAACCACACGTGACACGGAAGCCCCATCATCCCCAGCCCTGGCCCTTGGAGCATCAGGGGCAAAGGTTCCCTTCTGGGATGGGGCTCTACCAAAGCCCCAATGGGAGTCTTGATGCCAGTTCTGCCAGCCATGGGCAAAACCTGGGCAATGAACTTAAGGCCCAGGTTCCTGAAGGCCATGGTCACCCAGGACCCAATGGAGGTCTGACTCCAGCCTCAAGGACTGTCCATTACCCCAAAGTCTTTCCTTGCCATTAATCCATTGATTAATCATTGGCACCTTAGATCATAGAGAGCGATGAGCCAGAAGCTAATTGAGGGGTGACTTCAGCACCACGGACAGCGCACCATTCAAAACCATTGTTATCCCAATGGGTTTGGCTGACCCTTCCTGATGGTCTCTACCTGTCCTTTCCCGCGCTGTGATTGGCCGCCCATCCCCGAGGGGCGTGTCCTGAGCTGCAGATGAGCCTCCTCCTGTGCGCAGGCGCGACCTCACTCTGCCCGCGTCCAGCCATGGAGCAGCATCTGGTGGTCTTCCTCGTGGTCCTCCTCTCCGCCGCCTCCTGGTCCTTGGCGCAGCCGGGCTTCGTCGGAGGATGGAGGGAGCGCTCCGCCTCGGACCCGGACGTCAAGGAGGCCGCCGCCTTCGCCCTCCAAGCCTACAACGAGGCCAGCAACAGCCTCTACTGCTCCAAGGCCCTCCGGGTCCTCGAGGCCAAGAGCCAGGTCAGCAGCCCTTCCTTCCAGGCCATAAGGAGGGTCCAAGACTCATGGAGCCTCCCTTCCCCAGGAGGACGGGGGGCGAGAGCTTGGGGGTCTCCAAAGGGCTAAGGCCCACCTTTCACACCCACAGCCCCCCCCCCAAGATCCTCTCCTTTTGGTTTAAGAAAGGATGAAATGGAAGGATTCATAGCGAGAGAGAGAGAGAGATAGATATAGATATAGACTGGGATTTTTTAGCGGAATCTAATGTTGGAAAATCTAGGTTTTCTATTTAATTTAATTCTATTTAATTCTATTTAATCTAAAATTTATTTATTTATTTATTTGGTGGATCCAGTAGTGGAATAATTATATGATATGTAATAGATCTATTGGTGGATCCAACGGTGAAATAATTATACTACAGTATATGTTAAATATAGGTAGATCCAGTGGTGGAATACATCATATATATATATATATATATATATATATATATATATATATATATATATATGAATCCAATAGTGGAATAGTTATATTATACACACACACATATACACATTGGATCCATTCCACCATTGAATCCATATATATATATATATATATATATATATATATATATATATTGGCCATTCTCTGTTCTTCATGCTCCCCCCATAAAATGTTAAAGCAAAGCAATGGCCAGCGCGGCAATCGCGGTTTGAGAGTCGGCCTCTGGTGACCAGGGTTCGAATCCTAGCTCAGCCATGGAAAGGCATTGGGTGCCCTTGGGCAAGAAGTCACTCTCTCTCAGCCTCCGAAGGGGAAGAAGGCAAGGGCAATGCTCCTCTGAACAAACCTTGCCAAGAAAACCCCAGGATAGTTTGGCCTTAGGGTCTCCATTAAGGCGCACAACGCACAAAGACACAGGAAGCAAGGGTACGGCATAAATCCTAATTCCTCTTTTGTTTCCCTTTCCTCCGAAGGTGGTGGCAGGAACGAAATACTCGCTGACCATTGAACTGGTCAACACTCTGTGCAAAAAGGAAGCAGGATCCAGCCTCAAAGACCTCGACTTGGAGCATTGCAAGATGCCTCCAGAGAACCAACAAAGGGTGAGGTTTAAACACAACAACAATAACAACAACAACAACCCTTTTTGTGCATGTCTGTTTCCTAATGGTGGCTTTTAATGCCATTGACAAATCTACTCTGGGTTTCAGTCTGGACCCAGTGGGTCTCCAGGGCAGGGATTCGAACCCAGGTCTCCAGAATCATGTTTAGGAACCAGGGTAGTATAGCGTTTCTGGGATAAACAATATATATATATGCCTGAAATTGTAAGAATGGGTGATAATAATCGTCCGTTTAAGTCCAAAGGGGCCAAATCCTTTAATTGTAATGATCCAACCCTCTTCCCTTCCAGCTTTTAGGATTCACTTTATTTCCCTTCCAAATCTATCTATATCTAGATATAGATATAGATATAGATATAGATATAGATTTGATCTCACCTGTTTTGTCTAACTTGCGCAGGTGCTCTTTTTACTTTATTTCTCTGCCTTTAAAACCCTGTTTGCCTTTTTCCAGATAAACCTTTTAACGTTTACCTTGCATTACATAAAACTATGCTTCGCGTGGCACCGACTTGGAGGAGCCAAGCTGGCACATGCCACGTTTCCATGGGCATCCCTTGCCTTTGTCCGTTCCAGGCGGTTGTCCAAAAAACACCCGCGCCTTGCGTCACCCTAATCCCTAAATACGCCCTTGCAATATATATATAGATATAGATATAAAAATTGAGTCCGCTCCTTCCTGTACTTAAGCATGAATCATTGCACAAATAAACAGGTGCCAACTAGTGACTCTGTGTCACCAGTCACCCAAAACACCTGAGCTGTGACTACTAGGGATGACTTCCTGCCTGCCTCTTCCTCAATTCCCAAACTTTGGTCCTCCAGGTATTTTGGACTCCAGCTCCCAGAAGCCCCAGCCAGGAATTCTGGGAGCTGGAGTCCAGAACAGTCTGGAAGGCCAAAGTCTACGGGGATCAAGGCAGGTTTAGAGCCATAATTCCCAAACTCTGGTTCTCTGGGGGTTTTTGGGGGACATCAGCTCCCAAAATCCACAGCCGTCTTGACCGAGGAATGCATTGGGATGCAATAAGAATAATAAGAATAATAATCAAAGATATAGATATTATATAATAATAATAATAATAATAATAATAATAATAATAATAATAATAATAATAATAATAATAATAATAATAATAGAGTTCAAAGGTATGGAGATCTTGTGGCACCTTTGAGGCTGAATGCATCTGAGGAAGTAGATTTTAGCCTCGGAAAACTCATGCTGCCAATTTCTTTCTTTCGATTAATAATAATAATAATAATAATAATAGGATTCAAAGATATAGAGATTTTATAGCACCTTTGAGACTAAATGCATCTGAGGAAGTAGACTTTAGTCTAGGACAGCTCCTGCTGCCAACTTCTCTCTTTCAGTTAATAAAAGTAATAGAGTTCAAAGGTACAGAGATCTTGCAGCACTTTTGAGATGCATTTAGATGCAATCATCATCATCATCATCATCATCAATGATATGGAGATATTGTGGCACCTTTGAGACTAAATGCATCTGAGGAAGTGGGCTTTAGTCTAGGACAGCTCCTGCTGCCAACTTCTCTCTTTCAGTGAGCCTCAAAGGTGCTGCAAGATCTCTCTATGTATTATTACTATTAGGATACTTCAACATATACCAGCACTTTATGATTAAGCTGCCTTCCTTCCATGATGTTGAACCCAAGCCTCCTGACCTCCTGGGGCTTGGGCATGTTTTCCATGCCCTTTTGCAATCCCCGTCGTGCCACGTGGCCTTAGCTTCCCTCGCCATTCTTGCCTTGACAGTCATCTTGGGATGAGATGGCGATGCGTCGGCGTCTGCGCTGCAAAACCGGTTCTGCGTGTTTCGAATACATTGCCGGAGGGTTTATGGGGTGCTCAGAGGGGAACCCCATGACCCCTGCGTGGTTTGTTTTTCTTTCCCCATCGAGAGCATTAAACTGCGTCAATAATGCCCAGAATGGTGCAATAAGCAGAGCCAGGGCTGGAGTTCAAATCCCTGGGAAGCCCTGGGAAGCCCTGGGTTTAGGTTAAGTCAGTGATGTCCAAACTCTGGCCCTCCAGGTGTTTTAGACTGCAGCTCCCAGCATCCCAGACCATTGGCCAAGGAGGCTGAGGCTTCTGGGAGTTGAAGTCCAAAACACCTGGAGGGCCAGAGTTTGGACATCGCTGCCATGAGTGCAATTCAGCTTGATGGCGCATTGCAACAGCAATGAAAAATCCTCTCCAATGTGCATCCCAGAATCCCCAAGGGATGGCTTTGCCCGGCTCTAACCATCCCTTTCCTCTCCTCTCCTTTTTGCTTCCTTCCAGAGAGAAATCTGCATCTTCCAGGTCTGGAGCCGGCCTTGGATCAGCGACACACAGCTGCTGCACATGAGCTGCAAAGCGGCGACGGCCTAAACATCTGGGAACGGCCAAAATGGACCCGCTTCGGCCGGCTTTCCAACGAAGCTGAAGCCATTGGCTGCTAATGCAGTCCTCTTTTTCTTGGAGAGAACTTGCACTCCGCTGATGTGGCTCCAGTGACTTTTGGGACCTTTTGGGACCTTTTCCCCTCCATAGGTGACCCCCGTCCCACCCTAAAAATATCACCTGCGTCTCCTCCTTCTTGCAATTTGATGCTGATACTGTGATTTCCCCCTCCTAGGAAAATGTTTGAAGTTATTGCATGGCCTAGACGCTGCATCGAGGCGCATTGCTCCACTGTGCACTTGTGTGTCTTTAGGAAGGGAAGAGAAATGAGGGGAAGGTTGCAAAGGCATTGCGCCCTCCTTTCCCTTCCCTTCCAAATCCAGACCTATTACTTGCATGCGATGTGAGATTTTTGGATAAGGCGCAAAAGGTTGACCCATCTCAAACTGGAGGTATCCATGCACTTTTATGTGCTCTTACATGCATCTCTTGCATTAACAGTGTGCTGCCCCAAAACCCACATTTGGACTTTCCTTCCCAATCATGTCCTAATTGGCCTTTTCTTTAAGTCTTTAGGATCCTCCAAATCTTCCCGATTCTTCTGCAATTTTCATTTCTTGGCAATAAAGGTATTTCTCCTCTTGAAATTCTGATTCTTCTGCAAACGCCCTACAAACAAAGCAGTTTGCCCTAAAGCAAGACCAAGCGCTCGCCAGGGTGGTTTTGTTAAAAGGATGATGGGAAGTGTAGTCTGGAGATATGGAGAGGGTCTGGGCAACCATGGCCAAGTGTTAATGCGCAAGTTATGACGACCCTATGATTCTCAGAAGATTTTCTTAGGCAGAGAATACTTGCAGGTGAAGGTTTTGTGGAGGTGCGCAGCGCTGGAAATTGCAAAGGCAAGGTGCCGGCCAGAGTGAGGACATTGTGAAGATGCGTAACAGAACGCACACAGAACGCAGGGGACTGAAATTGCACTGATGTGCAGCAGGGTAAGTGGCTGGGTTGCACTGATGCACAACCGGGGGGACCAGTGAGAGTAATGAAGTTGCGCTGATGTGTGACAGGTTGCAACCTGCCGGAGCGGCTAATTTGCATTAATGCACAACACAGCGCCAGCGAAAGTGCAAATCTACAGCACTATATAAACAAAGCATAATAATAATAATAATAATAATGAAGTTGTGCTGATGCGTGATCGGACTCTGGCCAGAGGAACCAAGTTCAATGACAGATCTTCACTCTGGTTCCTTTGGAGCTGCTCTTCCAAGTCTCCGTTTTCTCGACTGCGGCCTCCGTTTCGATGAACGACGGAACCTGAAGGTAGGGAAGATCTTCCCCAATTTCGGCGTCTTCCTCGCCTTCTCCGCCACTTCGCTTTTGGAATCCAGGGAGAACTTGCTTGGGAGGGAAGGTCAAGGGTGGGAGGCTATTGTCTTCAGGTCACCCAGTAAACCTGGAATCCAGTTGGACTGCTATTTTAAACCAGCTATTCCCAGTTTGTGTCCAACACTCGATGTGTCAGACCACATACGTGATTTCTAGGTCCGTTTCATTGCATTCTGATGCAACCTGGAGGGGTTTTTCAAGGCTAAGTCAAAAGGGATGGAGGCCCACCTGGGCACCTGTCCTGTGGGCATGGCCTCTGCAGCCTCACCTGGCCACTTGCTGCCCTCTCATTGGCTGGCTCCGAGCGGTGGGTGTGGCCTCTGCCTATATATGGATCCCTAGATCTGCTCACCTGGCCATCCATCCATCCATCCATGGCTCATGGCTTCTTTGTAGGTGCCAACCTGGCCTCTCTTTGCCTGGCCCTCCTCCTGCCCCAAGGGAGGGCTGACCGGGGGCCATCAAAGCCCAGAAGTTCACTGCATTGTCCGGAGATGCCTTCAACGCCCAAAGCGGCAGCGAATATTATTTCAAGCTGCAGGAGACTCTGAAGATGGAGATGCAGGTAAAGGTGGTGTGTGTGTCTACGCTGCAGTGATGCCCCAAATCTAGTCTCCCAGATGTTCTGGACATCATCTCCCAGGATTCCTCACTGCTGACCACACCTAGCAAGGGCTTCTGGGTGCTGGGATCACCCGAAACACCTGGAGGATCAACCTTTGGGAGTGTCCCATATGGGGCTATGTAAGAGTAGACCTGGTGCATCATCTACTCTACTCCATTTATAACCCTCTATTGACTATATATCGCTATCCATCCACATCTACTGTAAAGTGTGCCATCTTTGTCCAAGCTTCGGGGAGCATCATCATCTGCCCAATGTGAGGGTTAGGTTAGGGCCTTCTCTCTATCTCCGCAGCAGAAATAATGCAGTTTTACGCCACTTTAGCTGCCATGGATCCTGGGATTTGTAGTTGTGGCACCAGAGCTCTCCGACAGCAATGGCGAAAGAGCGCCTCCAATTGCAAATCTCAGCATCCGGTCGCATTGTGCCATAGCAAGTTAAAAGCGGGGTCAAATGTGCATTAATTCTGCAGTGTGGATCAGGTTTCCTTTGCTCCGTCTGCAATGTTTGCACTATTCCTTGTAGGCAACAGCCGGAATCAGATACAACCTGAGCCTTGTCTTGGTGAAAACCAGATGCAAAAAGAAGGCGGCAGCCGACTTTCGGCAAGCGCAACTGGCGCAGTGCAGTGTCCTTCCTTGCCTAAAACGGAGGTAACGGAATACGGTTTATTGCGGTCAGTGACCTGCAGAAATGTGTGTCCTGGGAAAAGGAGGACGCCTGTGTTTGAAGGTATCCCCACGGACCGCCTCCCTTGGCCTCTGCGTTTAGCGATGGATACGATGTTCGTGATCCTAAATGCTTGGTTTGCTAACCTCTCTCCTTTCCAGAAATCTCTCTGTGAATCCAAGACCTGGCTGAAGATGGACAGCAAAGGCTCCCAGGTTAAAATGGGTTTGCAATGCAGCCCCTGAACAGCCAAGGCCTCTGGGGCTCTTCTTCTGCTCTGGGATGAAACCGGCTCCAAAATTAAGTCTTGGAAATCACAGCGTCGGCATTAAGTCTTTCTGTGTCTCCGAAACGATGCCCAAAAACGACGCCTTTCCAACCCTAATCCTATTCTCTGCTGCTCAGTTTTTCAAACCTTATTGATCCTTCAGTGACTTAAACTCGATTATTAGCATCTTCTGTAATAAACTATTCCCATCACTTTTCAATTTGGGTTGTGTTCAATATATGCTTCTGTTTTGAAATGCAACGTCAGGCCAGTCTGTGCTGCTTCTCTTCCTTCCAATAAAAGGTCCAGGAGCGGTTTCTTGAGCAATCTGGAGGGTTTTCCATGGCTAGGTCCAAAGGGATGGTGACCCAAGAGCCTCACCTGGGCACCTGCCTTGTGGGCGTGGCCTCTGCAGCCTCACCTGGCCCTTTGCTGGCCACTCATTGGCTGGCTCCAAGCAGTGGGTGTGGCCTCTACCTATATATATGGATCTGCTGCTCAACTGGCCATCTATCCATCCATCCCAGCCATGGCACAGGTGGGCTTCTTTGCAGGTGCCAGCCTGCTGTTCTCCCTCTGCCTGGTGCTCCTCCTGCCCCAAGGGAGGGCTGCCCAGGAGGACCCTCCGCTTCCCGGGGGTCTGGTGGAGCTCCCCATCTCCGACCCTGAAGTCCAGAAGGCCGCTGCTTTGGCCGTGGGAGCCTTCAACACCCAAAGCGGCAGCGACTTCTATTACAAGGCCCTGGAGATCCAGAAGGCGGAGAGCCAGGTAAGGTCTCTAGGTGGGCATCAGGTGCGGGAGGCATTTTGGTGACTGCGTGACTTCGAGGCCTTTCTGACTAAAGCATCAGAATAAAGGGAGACATTGGAAAGTCCCAGATTTCCTTCCAGCCATTTCTGATTTTGTGGTTGTGTGCCTTCAAGCCATTTCTCTTATGGAGACCCTATCCTGGGGTTTCATTGCTTTGCCATTGCTTTACCCTGAGGCTGAGAGAGCGCAACGTGCGCAGTGGGTTTTGTGTCTAATGAGAGCCAGAGTGGTTTGAACGTTGGACTTTAACATTGGAGGAAAGGGTTCGAATCCCCACTCGGCCGTGGAAACCCATTGGGTGACCATGCGCAAGTCGCACTCTCTCAGCCTCAGGGGAAGGCAATGGCAAACCTCCTCTGGACAAACCTTGGCAAGAAAACCCCAGGATAGGTTTGCTTTAGACCTCAAAATACGGAGGCGATGTCTAAGAAACATCAACCATGATCTCTGGATCCCTTGACCAGTTGCTTCCAGTCCCTCCATAGGAGTGCAAAACTGGATCCTCTTGCCTCCCAAACGCGCCACTTTGCACTTCCTTTCCATTTGCCATTTTAAAGTGCAATTGGAAGTGTTCAATGTGTGTCGCAAATAAGCATCAGACAGCATTTTCACACCGTCTCATTTGACCATTAGGATTTCCTTATGTTTCTTGAAAGATCGCTGACATAGACGGTGAGATTGCATTGCGTCCCTATTGCTGCTGATGATGACTTTTAGCCCGACTCTTTGCAGCAGAGGTCCTGATTTGCACAGAACTTCCTTGTCCCATTAAAGAGGAGGAACATTTGCAAATGGTTTTATGGCCCCAATTAAAAAATCGAACCACACGGCAAATGAGGAACGCCGGGCAGCGTGTGGCACTGAGTGATTCAAAATCCGGTTGTTTGGTGGCAAATATTTGCCATCGTTCTGAATACACAGCTTCCGAACCTTAAGCCAACATGAAGCCCATAAAGTTCTATCCTGGGCTTTCCTTTCTCTCTCAGTCATGGCTCAAATTTACTTTGCAAGTTGCTCAAGGCAGAGACCACTATTTGTTTTAACCTTTTAATAAGGTACAGCCATGAAATACATTGCGGTGGACAAACACGCAACCGGAAAACGGAGCGGATGAGGAAATGGCTCCTCTCTGTGCTAGGATCCTGTTTTGTCTTAATGCCTTTGCCTTTCCAGGAGGTGGAAGGGATCAAGTACTTCCTGACCATCGAGATGGTGAAAACCAGCTGCAGAAAGAAGAAGGGATACGACCTCAATCCGGAGCAACTGGCAAAGTGCAAAGTGGCCGCCAAAGCCGAGCAACAGGTCAGGCGAAGAAGCGTTCAGCGTCCGTTGCAAAAAGGTTTAGATGTATTCAACATCCCTGGTAAATTTAAAATGATGAGCGCTGCCTTCGGTGAACCAGGTTTAAGCCGGCTTTGGAAGGAAACCTGGCACTCAGCGTCTCCATAACCCACGATGGGACCTGTCCTCCACCTCCTTGCCTTCTGTCCAGGAGGAATCCCCAAATGTCCTCCGTGGAGTTTATCCGGTGGAACATCCCGGGAAAATAGCATAACTATGTAAAAGGATTTCACGCAACGTTGCATTAAAGTGGTCCCAAAGAAGCATTAACACACACCATTTTACCTTTGGGGATTTCAGCAACAATGCGTTTCCAGTATGACTTCATTTGCGTGTGTGATAATCATTTGTGCACCATTTTATTTGCGCTTTAAATGCGCTTTAATCTCTCTTTAATGCTGAAATTAGCCCTGGCGTGATCAACTCCCATGCATTCCTATGAATGTTTTTACCTTTAATGCAGTACTGCCTTACATTTTTCTTGCAAGTCCTACATTTTGGAGTGCCTTGAAATGTAAGGTGCGTCCTGGAAAAGGAGGATGGGCGGTTGCCCTGTGCTTGTCACTATCAATAGCATCTGCCTCCCTTGGTCTCTGGTAATGGGTTTTGTCCTTCCCTGTTCCTAAATGTTCCTTTCCTCTCTCCAGAAATACAACTGCGAGTTCGAGATCTGGCTGAACGAGAAGAAAACGGACGCCGGGATCCAAACTTGGAGGCGGATGAGTTGGCGATGCAGCACCACGGTTCCTTACCAAGCCCTGAAATGATCCCCAGACTCTTTTGTCTTCCTTGGCATACAATACCCCCCCAAAATTAACCCTACAATCTCACAAATTACATCTGGGCAGGGAGGATTTTTAATGCTCAGATTAAGTTTCTCTCGGTCTCTGAAATCGAGGCCTGAATCAGGTCTTTCCAAACCGGCACCAAACCATGACTCTCTTCTCAGCTGCTTTGTTTTCCAAATCCTGTTCATTCTTTATAGGGCATAATAAAGCTATTAGCCTCTCTGTGTATTTTGCTTCTTTCCAAACTGAAATACTGTAGGTCAAAGTGGCTGCAAATTCAGGCAGGATTTTGTAGGACGGAGGCAGGTAAAGTGTAATATAAGTCTGCAATGTGAATGATCCTTTTGGCTGAGAAAATACCCCTGGCATCCTTTCCTCCCTTGCAATACTTTAAAACAGGAGGACATATTCAAACTCACAAAGCTTTATCAATCCAGCAAGACCTTGAGTCCGTCGGTCATTAACTTTGCCTCTCCGGTTTGGTTTGGGTTGCAAACCGCTGGGAAGAAAAGGCATTCATTGCTGCAAAATAAGACGCTGGCAGAGGTCACCAACGCACAAGTTGTGAGAGTGCACATTAAAATTTTATTCCTCCTAGCACAGGACAAGAGATAAGAGAGATCGAGCAGAGATTCTAGATGGAAGGGAAAAGGGGAAAGCATAGAGAGCAATGCGAAAGTCCAGGCTTGGCACCTAAGTGATTAAGGGAAAGCGGTGGCAAGCCGTGGTCCCTCCGTCTGGCAACCTTCCTCCGGTCGCATCTCCTTCACCATCCCATCGAAGTGTAGAACTCTCCTGGATTGTCGATTTCCAAGGGTTGGCATCGGTGGCCCATCACCTTCTCCCGGATCGAGCGCTCATCCAAAAATATGTCAAAGGTGCAGTCCAGGGCCTGGAAGCAAGCAAGAGTGGCACTTAAAGAACTGACCACTGCAAACCCATCATCCCCAGTGGCATTGCAAAGGAGGGTGCGGGGATTATGGGGACAACTCACAGGAGGGCTGGCACCCATCTGGACCCTCTTTCTGGGATGGGCATGGTCCTATGCCAGGTGCCCTCTCCTTCCTCTCCGCTGCCCTGGCACTTTCCATGAGGACAAAGCCAAGGAAACAGAGCTAAGAGAAGGACGGCACCTCTGCTTTCTAATCTTAAGGAAGACTGGCTTACTATCTAGATTCGCCCTTTGGACTGTCTTGGGCGACAACTCCCAGCATCTTCCTGGGGATCTTGGGAGTTGCAATCCCAGGCATTTTGGGGAGGAAAGGTCGCATGTGGCTGGAACCAAAACAGGGTGAACCCATGTTGTCTTCTCTCACCTCGCGCTCCGAAAGCGGTGGCAGGACGCAGCGCCGAAGTCTGGGCAGCGGCTCATTCCTCTCTCTACCCAAATAATAGGAGATGCCCCACGGCGTGTGACGTGACGTTTCGGCGTTGGTACAGTTGGTCTTCCCCAAAAAGAGCCGGAGGTAGGCCATGGTCCCAATGGCTTTCTGGAAGGAAAAGGGTGAGAAACAGTCCAACTGTGAAACCAACTTGTGCCTCTTGAAACGGAGCCAAAAGTGGCTGGGATTTAAAAGGGACCTGGACTGATTTTTCGATCCATCCAGGACTTAATCCGAGCCTAGAAGTTGCTTCCAAGGGGTGCATCTGCACTGCAGAAACAACACAGTTTGACACCGCTGTAGCCCTCTCCAACGGCATCCTGGGATTTGTAGTTTGTGCGAGGTCTTCAGCCATTTTGGCCAAACTCCAAAATCCCTGGATTGGGTCGGATGGAGTTAAAGTGGTGTCAAACTGCATTATTTCTACAGTGTGGGTTGAGATTCAAGGGTGAGAAAGCAGATAGTCAGTGACGTGAAAAGAAGGGCCTCTGAGCATGGAGAGAGTGCTTTTTTCTCTCTATGAACATGCAATGATATTTAGTCTTTGCAAAAACTTTGGCAAGTCTTTGGGGCTCATAGGGGCTTCCGGATTGGCCAAAGAAGCGGCCGAATGGGTCAGAGCAGGTGGCACTTGGGCGTCCGGCCCTCCTTACCTTGAAGGTGAGGCTTCTGTCCTCGTCCAGACCTTTGTACAAAGGGCCGTAGGAGTACTTGTTGTAGTAGTCCATGGCCAGGGCACTGTAGCGGTCCATCAGCTCCTCCTTCAGCTCAGGGTCCCTCTCTATCACAGCTTCGTCTTCTCTCAAGCGTTCCTCCAGTTCCTCCGACACAATCTCCCCTTCCTCTTCCTCTTCCACTTCGTCTTCTCCTTCTTCTTCCAAAGTTTCCAAGTCTTCTTCTAGGAAGGATCCTTGCTCCTCGAACCCGTCCTCCGTCCCGTGAACCGGACGCCCGAGAAGCAGAGCCCATCCGAGGAACAGCTGCAGCAACATCTGGGAGTGCGGCATTGTGGCCGGAGCAGAGGTCAAGGCAGGGACTGACCGCCTGCAAGGGACAGAGGGCTTATATAGGGAGAGGGAAGCCCCGCCCACCCAAGTGGACACACCCCTGGTCCCAATAAGCCCCATCTCCTTTTTAAGAGGGTCGGCAATGGACCCAAAAAAGGGTCGAGGCAAAGAACAATCTGGCCACGAAACCCAACCTTGTGGCTACCAGCTTTGCAATCCTTTATGGACCTCTTGCATTGTGGGAATTGTAGTTTGCTGCGGCTCTAGAGCTCTCTGATAGAGAAGGATAACTCTCTCACCAAGCTACAAATATATATATATATATATATATATATATATATATATATAACCTAATAAGTAACATTACGTTTTCACATAAACATATTTGCAATATTCAATATTTGTGGCTGCAAATCTTTAAAGGAAGTACGGCTTTAAAGGCCTAAAGTTTAAAAATATCCTTAATCCTTGCTTTAAAATAGAAATATAGGAGAGCCGATAATATTTCGTGGTTTTTTCATGCCGTGACCTTTGCAAAGTGTTCTCAGGAACGTTAAGATTTGGCAACTTATTGCAATGTAATTCAAAGCGGATGATTCAAGATCGGCTGGAGTTTCCTTTGGCCCCTGATGGCCATTTAATCTGTGCAAAACGATGGTGGCTCAAATGATCCGGAAGAATGGCGTTTGCTTCGTTTCCCGGCCAAAAACAACCCCAATAAGTGCCTTGTCCTTTGTTTAAATGTAATGCCAAAGAAATGCCGTTATCGCAGAAGCGCAATTGCATTTGGAGACGTTCCACTGAATAATCCCTTTGATCCTCTCTGGTTCTATTATTATTATTATTATTATTATTATTATTATCATCATTATTTAGAAATAGGACTTGAAGTCTTCTGTGGCTTTTGGCTATTTGGTTCAGCTTGCCACAGAAGAGTGACCACTGGTGCATGCAGTGTGTGTGTGTGTGTCTGTGTGTATACACACACATATAAATTATACACACACACACACACAAATAGCTTTTGGAGCCCAATGGGCCTTTAAGGTGATCCCTCGGAGCCTGGGAGGGAGGGAGTCAGGGATCGATCTGGAGTAGAAGGCTTCTCTAGGAGTTCCTGCATGGCACAATAAAGGGCTTGGACTGGATCGGGGCCCTTCTTGGGGTCGATCCCAATCTATGACGCCATGATAAGAAAGGACAGGTGGACCTATGGCTTTCTATAGGCTTGCAAGGCGGCGGGATGACGCTAGTTCTGTCTGTTAAATGCGATTTGGTTTCTGAATTTCCAGTCCAGCCCCTTCTTCTGCCTTGAAGGAATTCATAGGACCCCAGAGAGGGAAGGGAATCCATCCCCTGTTTGGGGCTCCCTGAGGTGCATCTGCCCTGTAGAAACAGCCCAGTTTGGCCCCCCTTTGGCTTCCCTGGCTCCGTCCGACGGAATGATGGGATTTGTAGTTTTGTTAGAGCCACCCTTTGAGTCCAAGAAGAAGGAATGTAAAATAAAGAGCAGAAACGAGAAGGGAGAAAGTCTGAGAGGAGAAGAAATGGAGCAAGAGAAGGAAGGAGCAAAAAGCAAGGAAAGGTGTATTAGAAGGAAGAGATGAATGAAAGAGGATCTGAGATGAAAGAAAGAGAGGAAGAGAGGAAATCAAAGGAGGGAGAGAGGAAGTAATCGATCTAGAATGAAATGGGCAAAGCCTGAATGTGAAAGGAAAGAAAGCCCTGATGATCTGACTTTTTAACTTTTGAACTGTATTTCTAATGTTGTTATTTGAGAGTCTGAATGTGTGTTTTTCTCTTTTGCTGGTTTGAATGGGGCCTCTTTTCCTTGGCTTCTTTGCTGGTTTTGTGTCTCAGGAGGAGGAGGGTGCAGAGCTGGAGTGCAGCCAGAAGAGGGCGGCAGAGAGCAAGGCCTGGAGCGCGTGTTCCAAGTGACGTCACAGGGAGCCTCATGAAGAGAGAGGCTAAGACTGCCAGGAGCAGCGTAATGGTCGGGGATGCAGAGATGGCTCCCGGTGAGAGCTGAGCTGCCAATTGGCCACCAGCAGGTCGCCGGTTCGAGCCCCTGGAGGCCCTGACCAAGGGACGCAGACTGCAGCATGGACAGCTTGGATACCGGTAGAGCCCTGGAGGTCCCTTTTGCAAAAAGGCCGATGAAGAAGGAGAACAAAAGAGCATTTGAAAAACATTCAGATCATTTCAGATCCTCATTTGCAAAAGAAGAATTCTTCCATTCAATTATTAATTCTTTTATCTCTTCCACATTTACTTTCTATTTTCAGCCCCGGAGGCTGTATATTATACTGTATATGTGTGTATATATATATATATATATATATATATAGGAACAATAATAATAATACCTTATTTATTTTATTTTTGTGCTCAAAAAAAGGACCGAAAGTGGCTTGCAATATAAAAGCACATTAAAACAAGTTTTTAAATTAGAAATTAAAATAACCTAATTAAAACAAAGTAACGTTAAATACAAGGCAGAGTCGGGACTGGGCCCCAAGGGACTCATTCCTGGCTCTCGCGCGTCCTCCTGTGGCTGCATTCAAGCACATTTCCCAATGCTGGCCACACGAGGGCGCCCGAGAGCCAGGGAGAGATGGCTCTTAGCCGGCTAAGATGTTAGCTGGCTGCTCTTTAGCGATGAAGCCACAAGAGGGCGCTGAGAGAGAGGGAGAGCGCGGAAGGAACCGGAGCCTCGAGGGGAGTGGGGGATGATGGGAAGTGTCCTCCAAGACCCCTCCCCACATGCTGTGCCTTGTGAGGATGATGGGGACTGAACTGTCTGTCCTCCAAGACCCTGACACTGACATTCAACTCACCAACCCTGTATATAGATATATATAGTAGTAAAATTTATTTGGTCATTGACCAATACAAATATTGATAAAATAATAACTGCACAGTACAGTTACAAAAAGGGTTAAATCAATTTTCTGCCGCCGCTAGAGGGCGCCCCAGGACAGGAGGGGATCATGGGACTTATCCTCAGTTGATGCCAATGCTGCTGGAAAGCCTTACAGCTGGACAGAGGAGGAGGAAAGGAATAGCCAAGCAAGATGCCAGGGCTTCTTCCTCCATTGAGAGAGACGATAATGGCCCCCAGAACCCCTCTGCAGACCACTTGGCAGCCTTCCTAGGGACCCTGGGTCCCAGAGACCCCTTTCTGCCCATGGAAGTGCCAACCGCAGAGGCACCCCTCGCTTGGCAAAGGCCAAGGGCCATTTCTTTCCTCCTCCTCCGTCCAGCTGTAAGGCTTTCTAGCAGCATTGGCATCAATGGAGGATGGAGGGATGAGACTCATGAAGTCATTAGAAGCCTTTTGGCAAATCTAGAAGACGGCTGTCATAACAGTGGGCTGCGCATAGCACAACACTGCAGACTGTGCATGTGTGCATAGCGCTTGTGCAACACACGTGGGCATTTGCAGTTGTGCACTCAACACTGAACATTGACCATTGGCACCCACTACTGACCAGGCGTTGCACAATGTTGCCATTCTGCACGGGAGTTATGTAGCCCTGCAGCAGGGCATGTTGGGTTGCCGTCTCTGCATTATGTGCATTATGCATGCATCTGTCACCAACAGGATCCTAGCCTTGAAAGTGCAAAGGTTGGGAGATGCTTGCAAAGGGCCAAAGGCTGCAATTTCATGGCTCCATGCTATGGAATCCTGGGATTTTTTAGATCTGTGGGATATTTAGCCTTCTCTATTGGAAAGCTCTGGTACCGCAACAAACTACAGATCCCAGGATTCCATGGCATGGAGCCATGATGGGAGTTAAAGCGGTGCCACACTGCATTTAGTCTGCAGCGCGCATGCATGCTCATGTTGCATTGGGGAGCAAAAGGATGGCTTGCAGCCTGAGCCTGAAGTCCCAATGCTGAATGGTCAGAATTAGCCGGGTTTTGCCTGTCCATTGAGGGGGCGTGTCTCGGAGGAAGAGGCGGAGCTTCCAAACATGTGGGTGGAGCTCTAGGGGCGGGGCTTCAGCCTACCTATATAAGCCCACCTGTCCCATCCACCAGGCAGTCTCTGCCTTACAGGTGCCTAGGGGCCACCATGTTCGGTCCCTCCTGGCATCTGGGTTTGGGGTTGGCATTGCTCCTGGGGCAGCTGGCATTTGAGGCGGAGGGCTGCTGTGAGCGCCAGGAGCCCCCTCCAGAACCAAGGTGCTGCAATCTCAAAGAAAACCTTCAAGAAGCGCACCAACAACAGCGGTGCCACAATGAGGAGCCTTCCCCTTCGGAAGAGCGAGAAGAGGCAGATGACTGGGACTCCCATCTAGAGTTTATGGATCAAGTGAGGAGGAGGCAGCTGGAGGAGGCTGCGGCGTACGAGGCCAATGTGATCCCAGACTACTACAAGCGGATGGCCGTCTCCCACTACAACGACCACAGCCCTGGCCCTTACTACCGACACCTGGAGGACACCCAACTCAAAGTCAAGGTGAGGGGAGCGGGCGACGCGGTGGGGTCCTCTTTCGTGTCCCTCGGTGTGAAAACACCACGTTTGCTGTCGTTATGTGTCCTCAAGTCCTTCCCAACTTGGTCAGGGAGGTTTGCCATTGTCATAACTCTGAGGCCAAGAATGTGCCACTTGTCCAGTGGGTTTCCATGGCCAAGCTGGGATGCGAACCCTGGCCTCCAGAGTCCTAGGAAGTAGACTGAAGTCTCCGAAAAGCCCGCTTTGCCAATTCCTCTCTTTCGGTTCTCATCCAAGTCCCTGCTCCCCAAAAGCATTTTCTGTCTCCACTTGATCCCAGAATTTAGATCCATGGTTTTTCGGGAGCTGAAGTGCGGCAGAGATGCAACCGAGAACTTTGCAAAGTGTGAAAGGACACCTCCATCACCCAAAGTGGCCCAAGTGTATATCTTCCCCTTTGTTGGTTGTAATGGTTAGAGAACTAGACTATGACTTTGGAGACCAGGGTTCAAGTCCCCGTTCGGCCATGGAAACTCACTTTGGGCACACACACTCAGCCCCAAAATTGTGATAGGGCCGCCTTAGAGCCTCCAGTCGGAAACGACTTGAAGGCGCACGACGACAGTGTGGACAAAATAGCTTGTCCCTTTCTGAACATCTCTGAATTGTGTTTGTTTTTGGTTCCCAGAAAGCCATTGGGACGATGGCTTACGTCCGTCTGTTATTGGAGAAGACCAACTGCTTCAAGGATGACCAGAGGGACCGGTTTGTAACCTTTACGAACGAATACCTGGATTCCTTGGGTTGCGGACTGCCCCTTGAAATGGAGCAGACGGTGAGTTGACCATCCACATTTGCTTTTCCTAGTCAGGTTTCGGGTCCATTGGATCTGGAAATATCAAACCACCTTTGCTCACAAACCAGGGTTTGTTAGACGACTGTAAACCAATCGGAATCAATGGTTTGTTGGTTTATGCTTTGCTGTGATGCCGCAGATCGAAAATGAAGAAAGATAAACCCTGGTTGGTCGGTTGATTTTCTGCTGTATCATTTGTGGCTTAAGCAACAAACCATGCTTTGCACAAACCATGGTTTAACATGACATGCAAATGTTACATTAGGAACTAGTTATATATATTAAGACGCTTAACGCCGCAGCCGTTTGGGCCAAGTAAGAAAGTCCAAAGACAAGTGCAACCTCAGACTGTTATGGATAAAGGCATCAGATGCCAGACTGTCTTCATTTCTTTGCTTTCCTCCCTCTCCAAAATCCCACTTCTGTCCTTAGAAAATGGAGTGCACCTTTGGCATTTTTATGGACGCGAGATCCGGACACGAGGCGGTGGTTAGCCACAAATGCGCAGCCCTGTGAAACCCTGACGAATGGAAATGATGGTTTTTCGGACGCTGTTTTCAGAGGCTGCCAGCCATCCCTCCAAACCCACCGTGAAAATCACTTAGATGCAAGCCGTCCGATTCTGGAAACTGGACCCTTCTCCTCCATCTAGACTAGTCTCTGCTAGCTCTCCTCCTTTTGCCTGGTTCCCAAATAGAAGAATAAAGCTCAGTTTGCAAAGACCTGTGTGTCTGTGTTTGTGTGGTTTAAAAACATGGTGTGCATTTTAAGTCGCATTGGTCCTGATGGGTATTGGGCACCAATAAGGGATCTGCTTTACTTGAGGGGCATAAACCTTGTCCCTTATAGGGCTGATAGGTGTCCCTTATTATCAGAGATGTCTCTTGTTTTGAAGGTGGGAAAGACCATCCCTTATAGGGTTGGCGGGTGTCCCTTATAAGAAATGTCCCTTATTTAAAGGTTGGAAAGACCATCCCTTATAGGGTTGATAGGTGTCCCTTATGATCAGAAATGTCCTTTAATCTGAAGGTTGGAAAGACTGTCCCTTATAGGGCTGGCAAGTGTCCCTTATTGTAAGGAATGTCCCTTATTCAACATCTTGACCATTATAGGATTAACAGGTGTCCCCTATTATCAGCAATGTCCCTTATTTCAGGGCCAGGAAGCTCCTCTCTTATAGGGTTCCCTTATGATCAAAGATGTCCCTTGTTTGAAGGTTGGAAACTGTCCTTTATAGGGCTGGTGGGTATCCCTTATTATAAGAAACCAAATACAAGGACACTAGGAGACCAGGGTTCGAATCCCTGCTCAGCCATGAAAACCCATTGGGGGACCATGAAGAAGTCGCACTCTCTCAGCCTCAGGGGAAGACAAAGCCAAAACAACACACAACCCCTAAGAAAACTTGGTCGTGGGTTTTCTTAACGCCAGTCAGAAATTACTTTTCGCACCCTGGGAAAAACTCATTTAAACTCTGCGCATCAGGACTCCATGCTTCTTACCGGAGTAGACGCATCATTGCACACAAAGTTGCCCATCTGCATTGCATACGTTCAGACGGCTGAGCATTTTCGGCAGAGCGAGGGAGAACAGATGCAACTTTAGAGCAACGATTCCCAAACTTTGCCCCTCCAGATGTTTTGGACATCAACTCCCAGAAGCCAATGGTTGGGAATTCTGGGAGCTACAGTCTAAAACATCTGGAGGACCAAAATTTGGGAACATGTGCAATCACAAGCCTTGATATAAGGGACTCCGTTTTGCTCTGCCATTGCATTTAATAGGACTTGAGCATTCACAGATTTTGGCCTCTGTAGAGGATCCTGGAACCAAACCCCAGCGGACACCAAGGGCCCACTGTGTTTAATGGCTCTAAGCCATCTTATAAGGTGATCATGACCATTAAGGACACCTGGCTATCCATGGACATGGCTAGGAACAGCGAGATCCCGGCCTGGCAGGAAATGTAAGAGCCATTGGGGCATAAACCAAAGCTGGCCTCTCTTTGGAGATCACCAGAGGTTTGCTTTGGCTCCTCGGAGGCTTGTAAACTGAGTCACCTTCAGATCTGTGCCAACGACAACTCTTTCTGGATGGCAGCGTCTTCTCTCTCGTGCCCCAAAAGGTCTTGGGATGATAAGAGAGGGCTTCAAAACAGGTGGAAACAATACCTTGACTGTTGGTGTCCTTTGGCACAGATGAATGGCAATCTGATGGCCTCCGTTGCCCTTTGGGCTTTGTTCTCTTTTGCTCCTAGAAGTGAGATCATTGTTGTTCATGTCATTTATGGCTTATGGCGATCCTACTTCTGGGTCTTCTTGGCCACGCTGGTTCAGAAAGGGTTTGCCATTGCCATCCTCTGAGGCTGAGAGAGTGCGACTTGCCTAAAGGCACCTGATGGGTCTCCATTGCTGACCAGGGATTCGAATCCTGCTCTCCGGGGTCCCAGTCCAACACCCAAACCCCTCCTGATGCCCCTCCAACTTGACTCCCGTCAATGGCAACCTTGTCCTTTGGGTTTCTTGGCCAGGTTTAATATCCCAAGAGGGTTTGAGTGTGGCTTGCCAATGTGTTTTCAGGGCTGAGCAGGGATTCGAACCCTGCTCTCCAGAGTCATAGTTTCCTTTGGAGGAAAAGGGATTTAGGTTTGAATGGGGGGGGAATGAGGATTTGATGCTGGAAAATATGAGGGTTGATGCTCAAGTCTGCTGCAGACTCAGCTGTGCTTTTCAGATCTGGATGCAAAGTGGGCGTGTCTTGGAAGAAGAGTGGGTGGGGTTTATCAGCCTTGTGGGTGGGGCCACTTGGGTGGGTGGGGCTTCACCTTCCCTATATAAGCAGGGCTTCCTCTCCTGCCAGCAGTCACTTTCTTTCTTGGCAGTGCCATGATGGGTTCCTTGGTGCCTTTCCATCTGTTCCTTGGATGGGCGCTGCTTCTGGGGCAGCCAGTTTTGGGGCAGGACTTTGAAGACCCCCAAGTTGCCTTGGAAGAAGAAGAAGAAGATTGGGAAGAACATGAGAGCCCTTTGGAGGAAGATTCGGTAGAAGAAGAGCCTCTTCCGGAAAGTTGGGAAGACCTGGCACCATCCGGGGAAGACTCAGAGGAACTGGAGAGACAGGCGGAGAGGAGACTCAGGGGTCTGAAGGAACATGGAGAAGCTTACCCAGAGATGGGCTTCTACAAGACCCTGGCTCTGAGACACTACAACAACCGCCACCCGGGTCCCCTGTACAGGCATTTGGAGGACACCGAGGTCCAGATCCAGGTAAGGGACGCCAGCGTATGGAGGACTCCAACGGAGGTGGGATCAGGTGTCAATTGTGGGGATGGAGCAGTTTGAACATTGGGTTTGGACACTGGGAGACCAGGGTTTGGTTCCCATTCAGCCATAGGAACCCATTGGGTGCCCTGGAGCAAGTCACATTTTCTCAGAGGAAAGCCATGGCAAACCCTCTCTGGAGAAATCTTGCCAAGGAAACCCTCCAGTGTTTGGTTGGAGAAGGAATTAGAGTACCCTTCTGGTGACATCTTTTCTTCTCCTCTTCCAGAAAGCCCTTGGCACACTCTTAACGTTCACGGTGTATTTGGTGAACACCAATTGCACCACGGAGGACAGGAGGCTGGATAGTGCTCTTCGCGCGCACCTTCGAGACATGGGGGAATTAGTAGAGGAGTATGGTATGGCGCACTGTGGCCTGCCACCTGAATCTGAACAACAGGTGAGGCTCAATCCATGGTAAGAGGGGTATGCCCTGGGTTTGGCACTGAACAGTCCGGACATCATCTTTGGCCCTTATCACATGAGCAAAATGTGAAGTTATCCCAGGGTCAATGGGAAGGCAATGCTGGGGCAGTCATGGGGTTTCAATCAGGAGCCATCCTAAACAAAATCGGGGGTCATTCCAGGGATAAGTAAATCCTCTTTCCCCTGAATTTACCTAACCCTGGAATGACCGCTGATTGTGTTCAGAATGGCTCCTGGTTGCGTTTGGTGTCATGTGATAAACAAACCTGTTTTACTCAACGGTTTTGCAAGCACTGCCATTGAATAACATGGGGCTTGGTGATCCAGAAGTGGCCAGAAATGCAGATTGCTAGCCCACAAAGGCCTTTGTCTTTGGCAAACAGGAACCCCAAAGAGTCAGTCACTCACCCCTTTCTTCCTTTGGTTCTCCCTTCATCTCTCCAGAAACTGAAGTGCATTTTTACCCTCTTTCTGAACGGAAGGGGCTCCCATCCCGCTGTGATCGACCATTACTGCCAACCGATCGATGTCTTCGATGAGCCGCTCGCGGAAGAATGAAGGCTCTCCCCAAAGCTTTGGAGGCTGGTGTGTGTGCGTGTGTGTCCGTCCGTTCCACAATTTAATCCCTTAGTTGTAAATGAGGAATCTCCCCTCTAAACTCCGCTGCTGCAACCCCTCTCTTCTAAAATAGGAGAATAAAATTAACTTGCAAAAGCCTTGCAAAAACTCCCTGGATCCCTAGTTTGGGCTTTGATCCTTCAGAACTTGGAGGAAAAGGTTATGGTTTTGAAACCTGGGTCATGAAGAGCATTTGGGGGTTATGGCCACGGACCTTGGAAACTGGACACAGCGAGACTGGGGAGAACTGGGAGTAAATGATTCATGCAGGTGAGCCCAGAAATCCCTTTGCAAGATTCAATGAAATAATACAGTAAAGCAAATCAGAGCAAGCCGCTGCTTTAATAGCTGAGATGGAGATTTGCACCCAGTCCTTTCTTAATGCTGAGCATCGCCCACTTTTGCAATGCTGTCTCCAACATGGGGATGACCCATAAAAGTTGGGGGGGGGGGACTCTGAGATGTGGCAACCCTAACATTGATCATCTTGGGGCCACACATGGTCCATAGGGATGTGTTTTGCCCATCGCTGGGGCTGGGGAATGAGCCCCAAAACTCCAAGGGAGGCAGCTATTCTCTTGGTCCACTGTTTGCACTCACCTGTGATATGGACAGGTAACCCAGGTCTACCTTATAGGGCTGTTTTGTACAAAGGAGAGATCTAGTACATTCTCAGGCTGCTCATATGCCCAGGCTAGGCATTTCTTTCACCCCATTGATTTATTTTTGCAGTAAGGGATTTAAGGTTCGCTTTAAAGATCCCGCTATTCAGCCACAGGTTCGAGGAAGGAGGCAGCGTTCTCGACCGCTTGGGTCACGATGGTCAGGTGCTTGCGGGCTTCGTCCCAGTTGCCGCCAGACGCGGCATCGGCGAGGCCTGGGAAGGTGGCCACGGAGGAGGACTTGGAGGCCAGGAGGACGTGGCTGCGGGGAAAAGAAAGGAGAAGGAGACGCGATGCTGAGACCAAGTCGCTCTCTGTGCCATGCTTTACGTACTGTTCATACTCATGGATAACTCTAGACATTTGACCCCCAGAAACCTAGGCTGGCTTATCCATGGGTCAATGTAAGTCCATTCAACTAAGCAGAGTGGCTAGTTTGCCTTACCTGTAGTAATGCTTCTCTGGGAAGGCTCTGGGGTCGAGGAAGGCTCTTTCCAGCAGCATCAGTTGGTCGTTCACCGTCCGGACGTCGAAGGGGCTTTTTGGGAACATGGGAGGGAGGATGGGGGAAGAAGGAAACAGGGGTGCTTCAGAAGGTGCTGGCCACACATCACTGAGCCTCTGAGCATGAACAGAGTTCGCAGAGATGGAGCAAGAGTTGAACCGATTGCATCCTACACAAACTTGCACACTTCTCTTAAGGCAAGGCAAGTAAGCCTCAGATTCCCAGACCCAAAACCCACCTTCAGCACCAACTTTCAAAAGGGGTCCCCCCTGTTATTAGTCATATAGTCTCCCTTATCCGGAAATCCCAAATACCCCCAAATCTACCATAGAGATAGTGACTCCTTTGCTTTCTGACGGTTCAGGGCACACCAACATTATTTGTTTCCTTCCCCAAAAATGGTTTTAAAATACTGTGTATAAAATGACGTCCAGGCTATGTGCGTAAGGTGCGCATGAATCATAGAGTCATAGAATAACAAGAGTTGGAAGAGACCCCAAGAAGGGCCCTGATCCAGCCCAACCCCTTTATTCTGCCATGCAGGAACTCTCCATCAAAGCATCCCCATTTTGACGCATGGTTTTGCCATTGTATACTTGGCAATGGCAACACCCTTCTGGGTATTGGTGCCAGTACGGCTCAATGGTTTGGTTACTGGACCAGGGCTCTGGAGGCCAGGGTTCGAATCCACACTCAGCCGTGAAATCCTATGGGTGACCTTGGGGCAAATGCACACTCTCTCAGCCTCAGGGGAACTAAGGCCCTCCTGGGAGGAAACCTTGCCCAGAAATGCAAGGGTTGCCATAACCCAGAGTTGCTCTCAGGATACACACCAACCACAGATTCGGACATGAGTTTTGGAGGCTCACCTGGGCGCTCCATCCTTTTGCAGATCAGCAATGCGTTGGTTCAGACCGGTGGCTGCGGACTGGAAGCGTGTGACTGCATCCTTCAACGGGGCTCAAACGGGGGGGGGGGGGGAATAAAGCCAAATACATCAGGATAAAAGTATTATATCTGATATGGCTCACCAGCAACAATTGCTTTCCAATGCGCTTGGGACAGGCACCACATTTGCACCCATCGGATCTATCTTTCCATGCCCAAAATGTGCCATCTGGCTGCCTCCATCCCACCGCATGGCATTCCCAGTCCTACCTCCGTACCCAGAGAGATGTTGTTCTTGGTCAGTTCCGCCTGGAAGGCCTGTTCGGCCGCTCCGTACATCTGCTCCAGCATTTCCCCGTAGTCGCTCACGTTCAAGGGGAGGATCAAGGTGTCCGCCAAGCGCAACAAGACGTTGCCGGCTGTCCGTGCCACGGCTTGGTGGCTGGTGAACCCTGGCATGGAAAGGGCAACACATAGCCGTCACACAGATACGGACAAACAAATCCTCTGGCAGGCTTATCCAGATGGCTTTTTAAACTGTGGGTTTTAAATGTGGCATGTGCCTTCTTTGTCCTTTTAAACTGATATGTGCCTCCAAGTCATTTCTGACTTATGGCAACCCTAAGGCCAACCTCTCCTGGGGTTTTCTTGGCAAGGCTGGTTCAGAGGAGGTTTGCCATTGCCTTCAACTGAGGCTAAGAAAGTGTCAGACATGATAGCCCTCTTTAAATATTTGAAGGATGTCATTTTGGGAAGGAGCAAACTTGTTTCCTGCAGCTCCAGAGATGGAGCGATGGATGCAAACTACAGGAAAAGGGGTTCCACCTCAACCTTAGGAAGAGCTTCTTGGTCGTAAGACACTGCTATTATCAGTTCACCTCATACTCAGCCCTTACCTGGATCTATGAATCTTTCAGCGTAGTCAAAGGTATCGAAGGCAGTGTGGTAGGTAGGGTAGATCCGGGCGGAAGTCTTGCTCTGGGGGAAGGGAAGGAGGTAAGAAGCAAAATGTGTCCAACTAGAATCTACCTTGAGGATCCAGAATGCAACTCGGGGTGTGTGTGTGTATAGGATTTTTAGAAGTATGGATGCAATCCTGCATCATCCACATAACTAGGTTTTGTCACTGCGGTTGTGTCTGACCTTGGCTGCATCTGCACTGCAGAAATAACCCCGTTTGGCACTGCTTTGACTGCCTTGGCTCAAAGGTATGGCATCCTAGGATTTGTAGTTTGTTGCTGGGAAGGTGAAATCTCTTGCAAAATTACACACCCCAGAATCCCATGGCATGGAGCCACGGCAGTTAAAATGGTGCCAAATGGCATTATTTCTGCAGCCCAGAAGGCACCCTAAAAAGCAATATGTCCGCTTTTAAGGGGAACTGGCACATGTGCCATCCTTAAGGGAGCACTTACCCGGTCGTAGGTGTAAGCGATATCCATGGATGTGATGCCCAAGTAATGCACAAAAGGGGCATAGTCGCTCCCGGCTCCCAGGGACCCTAAACTGGATGAAAGACAGGGACAGTGAGGGAAGAGGAGACTATGGAGCCATGGATCCACATTGCAGGGATAGAGATTCCGCCTCAACGTTGGGATGAAGTCCCTAATGGTGAGAGCTGTTTGATGGTGGAAGATGCATCTCAGATGGCGGCCAGTCTCCTTCTCTGGAGGTTTTTAAACAGAGGCTGGATGGCAATCGGTCATAGGGACTTGAAGGCTTTCATGGCCAGCATCCATAGTTTTTTGTGGGGTTTTCAGGCTATGTGGCCATGTTCTCTATGTGGGCGAAACATCTAAACTCTTCTAAAACATGGCCACATGAAGGAAGGAAGGAAGGAAGGAAGGAAGGAAGGAAGGAAGGAAGGAAGGTGGGTGAAGCTTCTTCAAGACAGCAGGAGAAATTGTAGTTATTGTATTAATGAAGCCCCCCATATATCCCTTCCCTTCCACCTGGGGATGGTGCCATAGACAGGGCTGCTCCGGTTGAAGTGGCGCTTCCAGTTCTCATAGACAGACATGGAGGGCTCAGCTGGGGTCTTGACCTGGAAAGGAAAGGCAAATCTTGGGCTGTTTCATCCTGGCAAGGAAAGACTAACCCTTGCCTTATTCATTACATGACTGTCTTGCACCCTTCGAGATGCCATCGGTCTAGAAAACCAAACAGCCCTTAAGCCTTCTCTTCTCCAGCTCCCTAACCCTCTCCTCATTGGGCTTTATGGTTTCCAAACCTTCCACCATTTTGGAGATGCTCCATCTTCTCCACAGCCCTCTTGAATAGCGGAGACAAAACTAGACCTGAGAGTATTCCTCCAGGTAAAGTATGACCAAAGGAGATGGGTTTCCACAACACACTTATAGCATTTTGAGAGCACTTTAATTCCCACGGCGACATTTGACAGACTCCTAGGGTTGGTATTTGGCCATTTGGTGGACTCCCAGCCCAAGGTTTGCATTGGGATTTGGGGAGGCTGGCAGGAAATCCCAAAGAGCTTGCAAAACTATCAATCCCAGAATGCCAAAGGAGGCAGCCCCAGCCATTAAGGGGAGATTATTGCATGGCCCTATGATTGCACAATGCGGACAAGGCCTTGGTCGTCCTTGATAGCATTGATCTCCTTTCTTTCTTACCTGCTGAGCTGCCTGGAAGATGACGTTTTGCGCGGGCGGCGTTCCCTGGGCCCTCAAGGTAGCATTGGCTGTTGAAGGAAAAACACAGGAATATGAGGAAATGTTCTCCAGATCATCTTAAAGGGGTTGCAAGATTCCTTCTTCTTCTGCCCTTCCTCTTGGGCACAGAAGGGTCAAAACCTTGCAAAACTGCAAATTCCAGGACCCCATAAGATGGAGCTACAGCCATTAAACAAATGAAATGTCTTGTCGTTTTGGGCTATGCTTACCAAAGACCGCGATGTCCACGTTGATGTATGCCACGCTGCGCTGGTGCAACTTGCTGTAAAATTCCTGCGCGATAGAAAAGAAATGATTCATTCTTGGGCTCTTAAACCAGTGTCAAACTGCATCATTTTGACCGTGCGCCAGGGTGCAGCAAATGCAACCAAAGGGTGCATTTTTGCATGCAATGATACCTGTGCAATACGTCCGCTTCCCTGATCTTGGACAGAGTTTGGATATTGCAGGTTGGACAAAAACATCCCACTGTTTCCAAGCAGGAAACCTACACATGTGTTCAGAAACCAAGAGGCTCTTGCGCTCCCCGACTATCTCTTACCTCTGTGTATTCAGTGGAACCAATGAGGCCAAACTCCTCGGCGCCCCAGCTGCCAAAAACGATGGAGCGTCGTGGGCGCCACTTCCCTAAGGAAAGGAAAGGAAAAGACTACGACTAGGATTCCTCGGCGTTTGGACGTCATGCGCAAAACACTGGGCAAGATTCAGTGGGTATCTAGGTTGCTCTATGGCTGCATCCAGCCTCCAGAAATAATCCAGTTTGACGCCGCTCTCCGTGTTATGGACATATATAAGTTCCAAAATGCAAACCTTGATTTTTACCCTTTTATACAAGGGACACTATGTGACTGTGGCATTTATCACACTGAGGTTATTGGAGCTAAGATCAGGGGTGACTGCGGGTCGAATGATGCGAATTGATGTTATAACGTGGCTGTTTTATCACACCTGGATGCCCTTCCGTTGCCCTTCCGAATCGGGGGGGGGGGGATTGAATCCAAGGCAAGTCAGGTGATGTGGATTCAGGCAAAGCGGAGTGAGTGCACATTGTATTTCCACACCAGTGCAGACCATGGGAATTCAAGGATTCGAATTGGGACCCTTGCGCATGCTGAGTGGGGCTCTGGGCGCATCCTGAACCTTTGCACTTCCGGGGCGAAGAAGGGAGCCTGGCTCCACTTTCACCTGAATGACAGCTGCACCTTTCTTCCTCCCTTCTATTCTCCCATCCCTGGCAGCCAAAGTCAAAGGGGTCCTCCCTGTCAAAGCCCCCATCCGTTTCAGCCTCATCGACATCTATGCTCTTGTCCTCATATTATTCTCCTCCTCTATTTCATCTACATCTCTCCTTCCCTTTGTAACAGTTGCTTTCTCTAAGGTTGCATCCACACTGGGGAGATAATCTGGTTTAACTCCACTTTAACTGTCCTGGCTCAGTGCTATGGAATTCTGGGCCTTCTCCGCCAGGGAAATTTGCAACCCGGGGGTTTTGCGGTGCTGTTCCAGGGCACAAGCAATCTGGCATTCCACACCAGACCAATCAGCAGTGAATTCAAAGCGAACCTCAATGCAAATCCCGTCAATCCGCTTATCTAGCGAACCCTCCAAAATGAGGAGCCAGTAAGGATTCAGTCCAGAAGCCCCCCGGAAGCCCCACGGGAGCAGCTCCCACTGAAAGGAACCAGGTGTGAAAGGACTTTAACGTTTTGACGTGAATCCGCATCGCTCGATTCACACTCACCCTGGATCTGAGCTGGAAAAACCCCGTTTGATAAACACCTGTATTTTATAGGACTTGAGCACCCATGGATTTTGGTATTATAGGGAGGTCCTGGAACCAAACCTCAGTGGAAACCAAGGGCTCCCTGTCTTAGAAGCTTAAGGTCCTGGTCAGTGATGGAAACCATGGAGTCCTCCATGGAGACATTATTGAAGTGTGGCTTCCCAAATCTTCCTCCCCATCATCTCCTAGGCTGGCTAAGGGCCACCAGTAGCCCCTCCATCCCTATACCCCAAACTTACCTTCCTTGACCATCTTGCCCAAGACCCGGCTGACCTCCAGCATTACAGCCGTGCCACTGCTGGGGTCAATGGCGCCATGCACCCAGCTGTCCCTGTGGTTGCCATAGAGGACATAGCGGTCTAGAGGAGGAAAGAGAAGACGACATTTCACCATATGCAACGCCAGGAGATGTATGGGGACTAGTCTGGCGCATGGGAGCAAGTTGGGGTCTCTCTGCCGCTGAGATCCTGTATCTCTGGAGCTTAGAGGAGGGTTTTGAAGGTTCCCCAAGAAAGCTCTAGCACCCTAAACTAGAGTTTCCAAAGTCCCTGGATTGAACCATCACTCCCTTTTCTCTCAGGGTCACTTAGGAACTAGAACTCAAGGGACCGCAATTGAGCTCAGAGAGCCAGCGTTGCATAATGGCCTGAGCACTGGATGCAGGAGACTTTGGAGACCAGGGTTCGAATCCCTGCTCAGCTATGGGAAGCCTTCAGGTGAGCTTGGACCATTAGTATTAAAATGAATTAAAAGTTTTAGAAAGAAAGAAAGAAAGAAAGAAAGAAAGAAAGAAAGAAAGAGGCCCTGGGCCTCAGAAGGAAACTCACCGGGCTCAACGCTTCCCCGGATCAGGCCCAAGACGTTGGACGAGGGGTTGATCCTTCGCTGGTTATAGACGTTGACTTGGACATCGCTGGGAAACAAAGGTGGAATTACTCCAAGGATGGGCAAAGTATGGGCCATGGGTCAGATCTGGCCTTCCAATGCTGTTTTGTTGCCCCTGGCGCACTGGACCTTCCCAAAATTTCTATGCGTCCCAGGTCACCGTTTTAATAGGCAATGGGGAGACTTGCCTTTTTGTCCCTAAATATTCTATTTCTCAAAATGGAAACAGGCTTCAGACATTTCTGGCTTCTGGTTTTTTCCATTTGGGGCATTTTCGGTGATCTGTGCAATGATTCTGGTCCTCCAGGTGTTTTGGACTTCAACTCCCAGAAGCCCCGGCCGGCTTGGTCAACGGTCAGTCATCCTGGGAGCGGAAGTCCAAAACAACTAGAGGACCAACATTTGGGAATGACAGCCCTAAAGCATCTCACTTGGAGAAAAATCTAATCTAAAGTTGCCCACCCTTGAATTATGCAATAAGGGAAATAAATACGCTTGTTTTGGAAAGGTGTGCCTGGGTCTGTCCTAAATAATACCCTCCTCTCCATTTAACACAGTGATTCCCAAACTCTGGTCTTCCATGTTTGTGGGACTTCAGCTCCCAGAAGCCTCAGCCATCTTGACCCATGGCCTTGGTTTCTGGGACCCAAAGTCCCAAATATCTGGAAAGCCAGAGTTTGGGAATCGCTGGTTTAACATATACCTGGTATTGGGGAATGCCCCATTTTGACGGAAGCCGGGCCCAAGAGAGTAGGCACAACCCAGCGCTCCTTGCCAGTCGTCTGGGGCTCTGATGCCAGCCAAGTTACTGCCAAGACAAGAGGAAAAGCGACGTTTCAGAAACCCTCTTTAGTTGCATCCGCACCACAGAAATAATGCATCACCCACCAAATGAGTGTCTCCGCATCCTCAAAGCCAATGGGTTGGATTGGGATCGGAGGGATCCCTGTGATCTGGTCCTCTGGGATCCTGTAAGTGAAGCCTGCAAGCCGAAGAGGAGAAGGAGGCTGGTGAGGCTGGTGGGCTTTTTGAAGGTGAGGTGCATTTACACCGTACAAACTATGCCTTTTGGCACCACTTTAAGGACTGTAGTCCCCCCCCATGGAATCCTGGGATTTGTAGTTTTACTAGGGCTTGGTCTCCAGAGTCATAATAGTCCAACATTCAGATCCCTATCAATCACCAAAATACAAATCCCAGGATTCTGCTGGACAAGGCCCTGGCAGTTAAAGTTCGGTCAAACTGCATTATGTCTGCAGTGCAGATGCACCGAAAGTCCCGCACCAAACTGAAACATTGGTACAAAATCCACTCTTTTTTGGGTTGCATGGAGGTGCAAAGACCCAAAGTCACTTCCAGGAGCTCTCACCTTTGGCTGGATAATAAGGGGTCAACAGGTCTCCAAAATAGGTGTTATAGGAGCCCCTCTCCACACCGGAAGGGGGCAGGTACCAGGAATGGGGATAGGTCTCCTCCGCCAAAGCCTTGTTGTCATTGATATCGGCTGGATCCGTGTATACCGCTACGCCGATGACGCCGTATTTGGCTCCGTTGATGGCCTGCCGAGATAGGCGAGGTGTCAGGCATTCAGATGCGGTGTGATGAGGAACCACAACGGTGGGAAGGGGCTGGCAATGCCACCCCAAAGTGCCTCCATTCGCCAGCAAACCTCCATCATTTGCTGCGGCCGCTGGCTCTTTAGGTTTCAGGGAGGAGATGTGCAACCTTGGTGACAATGCTGCCATTTAAACATGAATACCAAACAGTTGTTGTTGTTGTGCTGCCTTCAAGTCATTTCCGACTTACGGTGACCCTAAGGCGAACCTATCATGGGGTTTTATGGGGCTGAGAGAGTGTGCCTTGGTCACTGTGACCAAGCGTGGCATCAAACCCAGATCTCCAAAGTCCTGGGGTGCATCAATGTGGTCCAAATAATACAGTTCGACACCATTGCCATGGCTCCATCTGACGCAATCCTGGGATTTATTATTTGGTGAGGCACCAGGACTCTTGGGTAGAGACCTGGGTCAAGGCTCTGGGATTCGTAGTTTGGTAAGATATTTAGCACAAGCTGCAAATCTCAGGGTTTCGTCATGTTGAGCCATGGCAGTTGGAATGGCACCGAAGTGCACACTTCTGCGGATGCAGCCTTGGAGGTCTCTCATTCATAAGGCCTCCATAAGTCAAAGGTGACTTGATGGCGGTTAAGGACAGCACTTACTCTAAACATAAGTATGGTATTAAAGAAGGTGCCAGGGGTACCTTGGCGGCCCGTCCGGCCCCTCCGTAGCGGGTGATGGCTATTGTACCATTCAGATCAATATTCTGCTGGACCAGGTATTCATAGTCGCTGGTTTTGCCTTGGTTGGCATAGACTAGTTTTCCCTGGATGGATAAAAGCAGAAGAAAAGGAGCATCAGAAAAGTGCACTACTGAAAACAGAAAAAAACTATGGCAATTTAACATCCGTTGATTTAAGAATTCGTTGATAAAAGTTTGACATTCTCTCTCTGGGTGCAACTACATTGCAGAAATAACCCACTTTGACACCACTTTAACTGCTGTGGCTCCAATACCAGTGTACAGGGCCCTGGGATTTGTAGTTTGGTGCGGCACCAGCACCAGGAAAAGCAAAAAGACCTTGCAAAATTACAAGTGGAGTCCTTAAAGTGGAGTCAAACTGCATGATTTCTACAGTGCGGATGCACCTATGCTCTCTGTCTCTTTCATTCTCCTTCTCACTTAGCAGGGCAACGCCACCAATATAACAACAACAATAATAATAGTGAACAACATTTGCACCTGCCGATATCTTTCCTTGGCCCATAAAGGGGCAAATTCCAAGCAGAGATTAGATAAAGCGATGACTGATTAGACTGAAGAAGTGCGTGCCCAGAGAAAGAGAGGGGTGCCTATGAAGGAGACACATGTGCTTTGCATGCGCACAGGTCTTGTTTAGGGGAAGGTGGAGGGGGTTGTCCACTAACCCCTAGAATTGAAGGGACCCCAAAAAGGGCCACCCAATTCAACCCCATTCTGCCATGCAGGAATACCCCATCCTAGTCCTCCTCCCTGGGAGACATGCGGCCATCCAGCCTGAGCCTCCAAAGAAGGAGACTCTGACACATTTGTGCATTGAGCCACTGCAGTTAAAGCAATGCC
The DNA here is from genome assembly GCF_019175285.1 of Sceloporus undulatus. NCBI lineage: Eukaryota > Metazoa > Chordata > Lepidosauria > Squamata > Phrynosomatidae > Sceloporus > Sceloporus undulatus. The sequence continues at coordinate 25,725,023 of NC_056530.1, forward strand.
AGACTGCATTTTGGCAATGCAGTTCTATGCATCATGAGGCTCAGCACCATAGGAACTCCAATACCCATCCTTCCCTTCCCCACTTGGTACCTTGGGGTTCCCAGGAGGAGCGTAAGCCGCATAAGGCTTCACCACGTCTTTGTCCACTTGGTCCAGAGTGAGATTCGCTTCTGTTTCGCGGGAGGTAAAGGGCACGGTGCCATCTTCCAAAACTGGCATGAAAGAGAGCCAAAAATCAGAGCTTTTGTGACTTGTGCTTCCATCCTTTCCAATTGCTGACAATCCAGGGAAGCCTGGGAACAGTATTTTAGTGTGGCACCAGATTTCTTCTGGCTCAATGGCTCCCAAATCTGGTTCCCAGAATCTCCTAGCATTGGGCCAGAGCAGTCAAAGCGGTCTCAAACTTAGGACCTAAGTCACTCTCCTGTTACTTAAAACCTTTAGATCTGATCCTATTATCTTCTGGGGCTGTTGCCATGCTGCAGAAATGATCCAGTTTGACACCACTTTAAGCGCCATGGCTCCATGGTATGGGTTCCTGGGGTTTGTTGAGGTTTCCGACAGAGAAGGCTAAGTGTCTCACAAAACTACAAATCCCAGAATTTTATAGCATTGAGTCATGGCAGTTAAAGCGGTGCCAACCTGGGTCATTTCCACAGTGTGGATGCAGCCTTCTCTGAGCATCTTCCAGGTGGTTATATCGATCCTGAAGTCAGAAAAGACGAATTCCTTACAGGTAACCCTTACCAACGGCCACATTGTTTGGCCTCTCTGGGTCCGGGAAGGACAGGAACACATCGTACTGGACCTCCGTGGCCTTGTCCAGACCGGATTCGGGGTCACGCCATCGGGTCAGCATCAGCCGCACTAGGTCTTCGTCGCCCTTCGTGGTCGCCATGTGCGGCTTGGCTGACAGCGTCCTGAGAAGAGAGATGGACCAAGCATTAGGCCTCATGCCATAGCAATAGGTGGCTGCTAAGGTGGCATGAAAGTGGGTTACTTCTGCAACGCAGATACAGCGTAAGCCACATGCCTTCCTCCCCGCAGCCTTACTTGAGGTTTTCTCGGATCCGGGCAGCTTCCACTTGGTTCATGAAGTCTTCCAAAAGGGCTGGATCCAGGTCTCTGGAAAGGCTGTGGACCCAACCAGGAGCCTGGGATCCTTTGGGGATCGCGAAATGTCCCAACAAGATCCCAATGGTCAGCATCCCCGCAGCGGCCAGGACTGAGCCGAGAAGGTACTTCCAGTTCATGGTCGAGAGCCCCATGGTTTGCAATGAGGAAAGGCGCCCGGGGCCACCGAGAAGACGCTGTCTTGCCTCCGGTGCCGCTTCCTTCTGCTTTGGCCAATGCCAGGACCGATCCTTATCTTTGCACCTTGAGAGATAAGGCCATTCCCCTCTTCTATCTGCCCTTTGAACCATTGAGATCAGTGTATTAAAAGCAGCGGTAGCCTAGTCTACTCCGCTATCAGCAAAGCTTGACAAGTTTGGTTTTTCAACCAACTAATCCGCCCTGGTTCTATTTTAAAAGTATTATTATTATTAGTGTTATTATTTGCATTTGCAAGTCTAAACATTAAACTCCTTTATGTTTTGTATGCATCTTATACATAAATCCTGAAAGTCCTTTGGTCAAGCAGGAAGGCATTGACTTTGTGCAACTGCATAGTATATGCATTTCACACATTAAATAAATGCCCTATCCATCGCATGCCATGTGCAGCTTGGCTCACATTCTTCCCGGTCATGGATTGAATCGATAAATCTCTCCATCCGGCAGCCACATGCGCCACAATGTGGTGCCGTGCCCCCGATCTATCCTTCCACAGGAACAAGAATATCTTGTTTATTTTTAACATCAGAGATGCCAGCTTTTCCTGGCCAGGAGCTCCATGCCACATCCCTGCTTTTTAAAACCACTGGTTATTGCTTGCCATGCCAGGTCTGTTTAAAACCAATGCAGATAGACCTTTGCAACCTTCACATTCAGCCAGAGGTCTGCACCTCAGGTGCAGCTGCTTAGCTTCCAAGATCAGACTGGATCTGGTGCCCTCAAGCCATTCCCAAACTTTGGTCCTCCAAACATTGTGCACGCCAGCGCCCAGAAACCCTGACCGTTGACCAAGCTGGATGGAGATTTTGGGAGCTGGAGTCCAAAACACTTGGAAGACTAAAGTTTGGGAGCCCCTGCTTTAGGCTATCCAGGTGCCTTTAGGGCATTTAGGTTGCTACAAGGGAAATGGGATGCTATATTTTCCAAGTGGGAGATTGTGCAAGAGACCCAGGTGGGATTTCCAGAGCAAAAGGGATAAGCGAAGCCAGGGGACTATGGCAAAGGCTTGGATTTCACATTGAGATTGGAAAGAACCAGCTGGAAAACATATCCCTCTTTTGGAAAGAAGGATAAGAGGCTTCAAAATCACAGCTTCACAACCTGGAAATGTTGTTGTTGTTGTTGTTGTTGTTATTCAGACAATCCCCAGAATCCCTGGCATATTTTACTATACAGTATATGCGTTTATTGACAGAGGTTGAGCATCGGTGGACATACAGGGTTTTGTTTTTTTGGAAGAGTCCTCTAAGACAACCAAAGTCCCAAATAAGCTCTTTGGAGAGACTGCAGAATGAATGCACTTTGACCCACCCTGCCTCTGTGCTTTGGAATTCTGGGATGTGTAGTTTGGGGAGCTATTCAGACTCCTCCATCAGAGAGCTCTGGCACCCTGACAAACCACAAATCCCGGGAGTCCCCCAGGATGCAGCCATGACAAAGCGGCGTCAAAAGGCATTAATTCTGCAGCATAGCAACAAACGGAGAGATTCATGGAAACTATACTGCTAAAAGCACACAGTCTCCTTCTTCCATTGATCCATACGCACTTGAAAACTACAAGACGGAGGAATGGATCCTTTCCTTCAGACCCACTTCTTGCAGATCCGCTCCACATCAGACCTACAAAGTAGGCATTTTAACACTGTGTCAGAAAAGATCTCTCTCAGCACACATTTCTTTTTTCAAAGTCCATCTGAGCAAAGCTTAAAATAATAAAAGAAAGAAAGAAGTGATAAAACAGCCAAAAAGAATAAAATATTAGTCCTGGGCAACAGGAGCGGATGGAACTAGGCTCAGCTGAGAACTGACTTTCAACCCTCATGCACACAAGAGCAATAGTGAAGGGCAGTGTGGCAATGCGCCCTTGTTGGACTGCAACTCCTAGCATGCCTCACCACATGGCTATACTCTCCAGGGTGCTGGGATTTGCAGTCTGACAAGGCCTGGAGGGCAGAGGTGGGTTGGCGGCTCCATTGCTTCAGGGCAGTGAGTCCACAACCGTCTGGAAAAGGAGCGACTCCAGGCCTATTGACGGGTTTCATGGAGACGCAGTAGGACGTCACTCTTCAAATGGGTTCAGCATCCCAGAGAGCTCCCTGATGCCAAAATACATTCATCCTCTGTGGCTAAACTAGGTTCAGCACCTCAGAGAGGTTTCTGTTGCCAAAATAGGTTCAGTATCCCAGAGCTCTCCCCATTGCCAGACTGGTTTAGCACCCCGCTCCTAGTTGCCCAAATAAGTTGGGTACCCTGGAGATCTCCCTCTGGAGAGCTCTTTCAAGAACACACCATTAAACCTGGATCTGCTTCTGTTAAACCAACAGGGACCCACTATTGCAAAGCAGCGGCTCCACCAGTTGCCTTTCCTATGGCTCATGCTATTTTCTTGTACCCGATGAAGGGGAAAGGTGCTCTATGCCACGTGCAGAGTGCCTTTCCTTCCCCAGCAAGACGCTGAAAAACAGTCCCGGTTGCTTTAACAGGGAAGGGCATGGAGGAGCTGAGGATCTGCTTTCCTTGGCGCTTGGCCCCTTCAGAGAGAGGTAGAGTCCTGGGCCGCTTCGTCCCCTTCCAGCCCCATTGCCACCCCCTTGATGCCCCTTGGAAGCGACCCCACTCCACGTGGAAGAGGAAGAGGAGGAGGGCATGGGTAGCTCTTCTCCTCCAGCAACGCCTGCCCAGGGCTGGGGAAGTCCTGGTAGTAGCGGACCTGGTGCTGTTGCTGCTGCTGGTGATGGTGGTGATGGTGGAGATGGCGGCCAGGGCCAAGGCCTGACCCGCTCCCCTCTTGGTAGCCGGCTAGACGGTATCCTCCGGGCCTCCCTGCCTTGTGGGCCTCCTTCTCCCGGCTCTTCTCCGGTTCAGGGTTCTTGTGGAGCAGGCTATCTAACATCTTTTGGGCCGATTCATAATCCAGGTGAGAGCTGGAGGTCTTCTCCACCAAACCGGGGCTCCAGGAGACTTCGTCCTCGTCGTCAGAGCTCTCAGAGCTGCTCAGCTCCGGCACAAGTTCGAGTTGGCTGCTCAGGGGCAAACCGGGAGGCGAGGTGGACCGCTCCACTTCGAAGACCACCGGCTCCGTGGTGGGCAAGGAAGGGAAGCCGCTCGACCCCGTCGGGGCCACCAGGGTCTCTTGCCTCAAGTATAAGAAGCGTGGCGTCGGGAGTGGGCAAACCGGCACCATCTCTTCCCCGCTGCATTCGCTCTCCGTCGAGTTCACTGGTTCTGTGGAGAACCGAGTGGACTTCTGCTTCCACGGGGTGAATGCCGTCGCCCGAGCGTGGCCCTTGCTGTGCCGCTTGAGCCCTTCGCTGGATGGGACGAGGGACTTGTAGTCCACCGATGGCAGCCGCTCGCCATTGGGCCCGGATGTGTCGGACTCCGAACTGGCGCCCAGCTTACTGGCTTCGTTGGCGGAGTCGGACTGGCTGGGAGTGGTGCGGGCATCAGAGGCACCGTCCATAAACGCAGGCGGAGGAGCAACGTCCAGATTATGCAGCGAGCAGAGGCTGTCAGGGGATTCGGACTTCTCCATGTGCTGGTGTTTGACCATCGATTTGGAAACCAGGCCTGAGATCTGGATGGGTCAAGAAAGTGGGCAAAGACAATGCATCAATTAGGGATGTCGTTCTTTGCTAGATAGGGAAGCATTTTACTGCACTACATGCAAAAGGGGCATTGGGATCATTGTTGATTGTAAGCAGCACATGGCCCTACAGTGTGACGCTGCAGCAAATAAGGCAACTGCTATTTTAGCTTACATTAACAGCGTTGCTGCAACCTCCAAAATGAGTTTCCCCAAACTCAGTGCTTTGTTTCCCTGGAAATCTTGCATACTGTTTCTATCATGGTTTATATCATTACAATAATCTGAAGTTTCTATTCCAGCAATTGGTTAGTAAGTCGTGTGTCTGAATAGTCTTCTTGGAGACTATTTTCCTAGTTTCCAAGTCAAGGGATGTCAGACACTCACTATACATTGCACTAGCATTCTCTGCCCAAAAGAACTGGTGCCTCACAAAACTATACATCCTAGCATTCTGTAGGATGGAGCCTTGTTGGTTAAAGTGGTGTCAAACTGCATGATTTCCACAGTGTAGATGCACCCTTGGCCCAACACTCAAACGACTATGAGACCCTGGCTCTCCTACAGAGGGGCTACGAAACCTTGTTAATGAACCCTAAGGTGCTGAAATCCTTTCCCCATAAGTAGGTTTAGCATCTTGGATAGTATGTTGAAATTGCATATGGAACATATCAGCCACCGGAGTGACTCTGGGTCCCCAGTTACACGCCTGCGTAACTTTGGAACCTGGGACTCACGTTGATTTTCTCCAAGGTGCAAATGGTGTTTTGAGCGCTGATGAGCCTCTCCAGCAGTTCGTTGATCCGTTGGTTCAGCGTTTGCCTCTCTTCGGCCATGCTCTGGGCCTGTTGGGAAGACGGAGGAAACGTGGGCCAGAGAAAGAAGAGACATTATAGAGAACGGCTGAGATCCCGCATCACAAGCTGCACTGTCTTGAATGCTCAGCTGCGTTGCAGAAATGCAACAAAACTGAGTTGTAAAAATGCTTGCAAAGGTTACTGAAATGGCAGAGCAGGCCAGGCTGGTTGGGGGATTCTGGGTGCTGCAACCTCCGGAATCAACTTCCCCCAACTCTGTGTCTCGTTTCCCTGGGTATCTTTGCATACTGGTTATATCATGGTGAAAATAAAAATGAACATCATATATTTAAAAAGGCATCCTTACGATAATCTGAAGCTTCTCTTCCAGCAACTGGTTGGTGAGTCGTGTGTCTGAATAGTCCTCTTGGAGCCTGTAGTGAAGAAAAGGCATAAATGAGAGGCAGACCCTGCAAGATTTCACAGAGGAAAGTTAGGATACGTGTGGCTAAAAATGGAGTCAAGAGAGCAGGGAAGGGAGACTAGCTAGAAGAGGATGCAGCCGTTTGCTTTTGCCTGGGCCTCCATTTAGGGCAAGATGACGTCCACTGCATCTACACCGTTGAAATAATGCAATTCGGCAACCCTTTAAGCGCTACGGCTCCATCCAATGCCATCCTGGGATCGATACGTTTACAAGGACTTTAGCCTTCTCTGCTGAAAATTGCTGGTGCTTCACAAAACTGCAAATGCCAGGATTATGTCAGATGGAGCCATGCATGGCATTCAAAGTGGTGTCAAGCTGCATTATTTCAACGGTGTAGATGCACCCGAACGCCTGACCCAAAATCACCCAAGTGCGTTTTTACAGCTGATCTTGACTCCGTCCTTTGAAAAAGGTGATGTTTGGATCCTAAACCTCTCCGTGGCTCCGTCGAAATGGGCTCCGTCTCTTTCCGCCCCTTCTCACCTGCTAAATTTATCCTTTAAGCTTTCCAGTTCCTCCCATGTTTTCCGTAAGTCTCGCTGGGTAGATTTGGATTTGATTTTGGCTTCCTCCTTCTGGGCTGGGGATGCTGGGTGCGTTTGTTCTTCAGGTGACCTGAAACAAACCGTAGGCAGCAAAAGTGTGCGGTCAACAGTTGTGTGAAAGCAGGGAAACTGTTATAAAGAACGCAGGGCGAGGATCCTAAACAACTGCAACCCACAGAAAAGAACCCGAGGAGCCTCAGAATACTAACAATATCATGAAGTATAACATATACTGATTTATAGGATATCTATTCCTACTCACAAAAGCTGTTCTGTAATGGCCTCTGATAGCTGCTCCTGAAAAGAAAAAGAGAAGAAGAATATATCTATCTATCTATCTATCTATCTATCTTAATGCATTTCTTTTTCAAGGGTTCGAGTTACTAGCCCTTAAGAGTTTTGGGAAGTTGCATCAATAAACAAGGGAAACTTGCATACTGCTGCAAGATGCTTCTCAACCTGGAGAGTTTGCACCCAAACCTTTCCTCTTCAATGGAAATGAGCTCCCCAAAAAACATTCCCAGGTGACTTACAATTGGTATCTGCTGGGGTTTGGTTCCAGGACCTTCCAGGGCTACTAAAGTCCATGAATGCTCCAATGCCACCAAATGTAATGGCACAGTAAAATAGCGTCCCTTGTAGAAAATGGCAAAAATCAAGCTTTACCTTTTGGTTTTGTATGCAGCCAGCCCTCTGCATCATCCACAGACTTTTTTATCCATAGATTCAAGCATCCACGTCTTGCAAGCAAATCCCACAAAGCAAACCTTGATTGTGCCATTTTACATAAGGGGCACCATTTCGCTATGCCATCGCATTTCATGGGACTTGAGCATCCACAGATTTCGGTATCCAAGGAAAAGTCCTGAAACCAAGCCCCGGCAGATACAAATGCCCCACTGCATTTGGTGAAATGCTTCCAACCCATGAATGCTTGGATCCATGGATTAAAAAAAGCATGGATGTATACAAAAACGGGTAGAATTCAAAGATATAGCCGTGTTAGTCTGTAGAATCAGTCTGTAGAGAGATCTTGTAGCACCTTTGAGACTAAGGGAAAGAAAGGAGTTGGTAGCAGGAGCTTCCCTAGACTTCAGTCTACTTCAATCCATCTGAGGAAGTAGACTGAAGCCTAGGGAAGCTCATGCTGCCAACTTGTTTCTGTTAGTCTCAAAGATGCTATAAGATCTCTCTACAGACTGTACAAAACCTGGAAACTCAGACCCAGAGATTTGGCAACCTTATTCCCACCTGCTTGGCACTAGTGCATTTAGGGCATCTCCCTGCCATCCAAAAGCCCTGGCAAAAGGCACCATACCTTGCCATGCATCATGGTCTTCCCTGCGACCGTCACTTGTGTCTCTTTGGCATGTGGCTTCTCAGCTGCTCCGGCAGAGTCCTTCTCTCCTTTCTTGAGGGACTGTTCCTGATTCTCGGACGTTGGTCCATACCCGGTTATGGCCTCCCTGGACTTCCGTAGGTCTTTGCCAGCCTCTCCCAATTTGGGCAAACTGCCCAGGTTGGCTGGCAAATGGGGCAAGGAGCCCAGTTCCGGACTGGTGCTGGCCTCGTCGGTGGTCCTGGCTTGGTGCCGGTTGTGCCGGGCAAGGGAGGCATCCCCCTTGTTTTCAGGCTGCCCCACTCTCTTCCGCCCGTGCGAGACCATCTCCAGCTTCCCATCCACCATCTCCAGCAAGGATCCCGGCGAACTGGTTTTGCTGCTGGAGCCTTTGGAATCGGACTCGTCGGTGCTGGGAGCCTTGCTGGCCGAGGAGGAGGATTCGGGGGGCTTCCAGCCCAGGGAGCTGAGACTGGAGGGGCTCATGACTTGCTGGGTGATTTCGTTGAGGAACTCAGAGAAACGCAGCTTCTCCTCCATCCGCTTCATCTGTTGGGTGACCGGAGACTTCTTGGGGGTGCTCAGGTCCAGGCTGTTGGGGGGCTGCCTCTCGCGCTGAAGGGGCCGAGTGGGGCTTGGGCCGGGGGGCCGCGACTCCTTCCCCGAGGAGCGCACCGTGATGGTCTCAATGGACTTGGCCTTCCGCAAGCGGTCACCCCCAGCCACCGTCCCATTTTTCAAGATCCCCTTGCTGGGGGCTGAAGACCCCGCTTGGTGGCTCTGCCGGGGGACCAGGATTTCCGCCTCTTCATTGAAAACCAGGCTCCGCTCCAGGCTGGTGGCTTTGTAGAGCTGCTTGTCCACTCCATCCGTCGGGTTCCCCAACGGTGGAAGTTCTCGAGGGCCTGGACGATGGCGGGGCAACCGGTCAACACTCTTGCTCTGGCCTTTCCTCAAGCGGATGAAGGAAGAGGCCGCTTCTTCGGACTCGGTGTAGGCCGCTTTGGCTTCCCCTCGGCTGCGGCGGAAGGCGCCAGCCTCTCCTGAAACGTCCATGCAAGACTGGGAGTGTTGCGTGTGATGATGATGGAAGCGTGGGTTGGTCATGAAGAAGGCCTCCTTCTCCAAGCTGGCTTCTGAGGACCACGAGGCTGAAGAGCTGGAGGCCGACGTGGACGAGGAGGAGGAGGACAGGGTGGAAAAGCGGTCACTCCTGCGCTCCGTCCACTGCGGACGGTGCCGGCAGTCCCTCAGGGCCAGGTCCGAGGGTCCTTTCCTCTCTTTGGCTTGCTCCACCGGCGTGAAGAACTTCTCCATGACCTGAAGCTTGCCCGCGGGCACCTTGCCTCCGTCTCCGCCGCCTCCGTCCGCTTCCCAGTCGACCGGGGAGTATGGTCCGGCCTCCTCTTGGGCCTTTTTGTATGACTTTCGGCGGATGGCCGAAGAGCTCATCTTAAAACAGTTCAGCTCCGCCGGGCGACATTCGGCTGTGATTCTGCTGATCACGTTCCGTCCCGTTTTCTGGGTATATTTAACCACGCAGCTTGGTTCAATGGAACAAATGCAGAGAATGCCAATACAATGGGCGCTGGAGCGTTTGACTGAGCCGGGAGAAAGCGGGCCCAAGCCAGATGGCATCGGTTTTTCCCTCCCCATGCCCACGGCTCACATTTTTTGAGACAGACCTTCCTGCCTTCTCCATTTTGAAATCTCAACCAGGGTCATAAGGTTAGGATTTGGGTTCAGGAGACCTAAGCAAACAAAGACCCTGTAAGGCAACTAACTCATGGGGGAGGTATGTGCCTCCAAGTTGTTTCCAACTTGCGGCAACCCTGTCACGGGGTTTTCTGAGGGCTGAGAGTGTGTGACCCAATCAAGGTCACCTAATGGGTTTCCATAGCTGAGCAGGGATTTGAACCCTGGTCCCTGGAACCTCCTTACTACTTTTACAGTTCTGTACCCCTCTGCAAAATATACAAAACCTGAGGTCTTCTTGCATGGCTCTTGGCTCTTTTGCAAAAGATAAAATTGCCACTTAGCTGTTTGGGAACGAAGCTATTTCCACCTGTCAAGTTTGCAAGATGGGGACCCTTTCAGCCTCCAAGTGAAGCCGTTACGCTGAGCCTTCTTCAGTTCAGTGGTTTTTAAACTTGTGCTCACAAACAACCCAAAAGTGGAGTGTGCCATCAACACAAACCTTGTGTGTTCTTGTGAGTTGTAAGATGCCCGCCTGGAATTACAGCAGACGCGAGAAGCTAGAGAACAAGCTCTCAGCAAAATTTGGCCGCCCAACACAACCGTTATGTAATCTGTAACGCCAGGAGCGCTTTTCCTGGATTGGTTCCAGGATAACACACACACACACACACATATATATATTGAATATTGACTCATTGTGACATGTGGTGAAAAAAATTCAATGCGACCGCAGGATTATCTGCTGGGGCTGTGATTTTTAGACCTGCTTTTTTGTATCACTTTTGGGTAGAAGTCTGCAAGTTCTTTGCAAAATGCAACTTTCAGATCTTCTTCAAGGGTCCAACCCCCCCCCCCAAAAAAAAAGGCTTGTTTTGGAAAGCGTTTCAGCCAATGGTCACCCCCACCGCTAGCAATGTGAGTATGCCCACCTCTGAGATCAATGCCGCGGCCTAATGGCAAGGTCACGCATGGCAGAGCCATGTGGATGCCTCTCTCGGACGGGAAGAAATTCAATGGGAACAAAAACCCTGAGCTGAGGCAATCAATGGAGAAATGATTCCTCAGCACCAGAGAGTTCCTCTTCTCCCACAAAACTGTCCTATAGTTGGAAGGGGACCCAGAGGCCACCAACTCCAACCCCTGCTCAATGCAGGACCTCCAGGTGAAGCATCCCTGGCAGATAGAAAGATGTATTTCCCCTTGAGGGGGAGAGAGGCCTGGCCTGAAAGACTAAGAGCCCTCCTTCCGACCACCATCTTGAGGGGGAGAGAGGCCTGTTATGTTTTATTTTGACATTGTATTGTACTTCCTGTTGTACACCGCTTTGATCTAATTTGGAAAAGCGGTATATAAATAAACATTATTATTATTATTATTATTATTATTATAAAATGGCCTGGGTGAAGACATGGAACCCAACCCTCCACCTCAGCTCTTGCTCACCATCCTTGCAAAGCAACTGCCGCCTTCTGAGGCTTCTGGTGGCGCAAACAAATGCGCCTGTCACCAGCTTCTTCTGATCTGTTTTCCACATTTATGAACGCTTTCTAGCGGTCCGGAGGCTTTCCAAAACCTGCCCAAGGAGAAAACAGCAAGCCAGGTTTCCAAAGGAACGAAAGGAAAGACGACAAGGGAGTGTCATCAAGGGGTGAGGGAATGCCTTTTTAATTCGTCTAGGATTATCTCTACGGAGGTGTCCTGCGAAACAGAAATGCAACGGACAGAACTTCACCCATTTCACCATTTTGAGAAGTGCTTTGACCAGAATTAACAACCATGGCCTAATGGTAGCATCTCACATCGCCTATTGACATGTCCTTGTTTCAAAAAAAGGATCGCCTAAGATCGTCCAGCCAAATATCCGGCAAGGCAGAAGAAATTGATGCTCCACAGTAGACAAAGGTGACTCTCTAGATATCCAATGCAAACAATAAACTGTTTCTTTTTAAACCTATGGGACGGAAAGAAAACTTGGGGGGCATTTTATATACAAACCCACATTTTAAACAAAAAACCATGTTTTCCCTGCCAACTATGAAGAAAAGGCAAATCTCCTAGCTACCCGTCAAAGAGGTAAAGGACTGAGAACATAAGCATTAAGTCCACACAGTGCAGCTGAGAGGTTCCTAATGCTCAAAAGGCCATTTATGACAAGGACACACAGCTTATGCGCCTTGCAAATCTTAGTGAGTCTTGGGACCATTGATAAAACAGTTAGAGGCCTTTTAGTAACCAAGTCCCCAGAAAGCAAAGCTGTGTCATGTCAGGCAGGTTTCGGGGAGGTAAGAAGTCCAAGCCACAGATATACTCAGAACACGCAGAAACTGCGGCAGGAAGGGAGACGTTCATTCCACCAGGAGGTCGAATTTCTCTGCCTCTTCGAACTCAGCGTTCATCTGGGTCACCCACTCGTCCAGTTCTGACGGCTGGAAAGGAAAGGAAATTGGGCACGTTTAATACACAGTCCCCTCGGTTTCCCTAAACCTACTCACAGCCAGATGTGCCCCATCCTTTTAAAATGCTAGAATCATGGCATTGGGGTCAGAAGGGGCCCAAAAGGCCAACAAATTCAACCCCCTGCTCAGTGCAGAATCTCCAACTAGAATCATAGAGATGGAAGAGACTGCAAGGGTCAGCCAGTCCAACCCCTTTCTTCTGCCATGCAGGAACTCTGAATCAAAGCATCCCCATTGACAGATGGCCATCCAGCCTCTGTTTAAAGACCTCCAAGGAAGGAGACTCCACTACACTCCAAGGAAGGAGTTTGTTCCTCTGTCAAACAGCCCTTACTCTCAGGAAGTTCCTCTTAATGTTGAGCTGGAATCTCTTTTCCTGGAGCTGGCATCCATTGCTCCATTGGGTCCTGTTCTCTGGAGCAGCAGAAAACAAGCTTGCTCCCTCCTCAATACGACATCCCTTCAAGTATTTAAACAGGGCTCTCATCATATCCCCTCCTAACCTTCTCTTCTCGAGGATAAACATCCCCAGTTCCCTCAGTCCTTCCTCATAGGGCTTCATGTTTTCCAGACCCTTCACCATTTTAGTCTCCCTCCTTTGGACACATGGCTCCAGTTTCTCAATGTCCTTTTTAAACTGTTTTGCCCAGAATTGGACACAATCTTCCAGAGCTGTTCCTTAGAGAGAAGGTATCTGGCCACTTCTCAGGGACGCTTTAGTTGTGTATTCCTGAATGCCAGAGGGTTTGACTAGATAGAATCATAGAGTTGGAAGGAGCCACTAAGGCTTTCGATTCCTCCTGATCCTCAGCCAGCCACATTGCTACGCTAACCAGATGATGATGATGATGATGATTTTCTTATATCCCTCCTTTCTCCCAATATAGGGACTCAAGGGGCAAACAGGTTTAAAACAACGTTCTGGTTTAACAGCATTAAATAATGCTCCCCTCTCCTCAAAACAGGCCCCTGGAGTCTATGTTTGTCTTCCGAAGAGCCATTTCTCAGTCAGAAAAAGGCTGGGAAAGACCCAATGGACACAGAAGGCCACAATGACCCTCATCAAAGGCCACATGGAAGCTGTACAGTTCAACCCCTTGTTCTGTATCTCTGACCAATACTTACATTGAACTGGGGCATCTTCTTCTTCCTTCGCTTTTCCTTGACCAACAAAACCCCCGGGATGTTTGTGTCGGGTTCTATGAAGGCCTCGGTTTCTGTGGCCGTTCTTCTCTGGGTGGCGTTTGTGTTCACGGGAGACACGTCGGCCAACCCATCTGGAACCAGGAGCTTCTCAAACCCAAAGAGAGTTTGCCGCTTGCCCGGGCCGTGGTTCGGTGTGGAGGTGTCTGAGAGACCAGAGCCAGGGGACATTGGCTTCTCTAGAAAGCTGCGAGACACGGACAGCTCCAGGCGGCTGTAAGATCGGCGCACTCTTTTTGCCATGGCCTGGTCCCGCTCGTCTTCTGGCGAGGAGACGCTTGCGTTGTCAGTGACCGGGGACAGGGCATCCTTCCCTGCTTCAGGAACCAAGGCAGACTGTGGGGAGGGAGGCTTCAAGGCACCAGGACCTTTCCCCAGGGGGACATTCTCCTTGTCTTCCTTAAAAGAGATCTGCAAGACAAGTGGCAAACAAAGGCATCTTTCCAAAGTTATCCGTAAGGTGGCAAGAATACAGACTAATACTGATAGATTTAAATAAGTAAATACTGAGTTATGTAAGATATCTCTTCACTTTGCTGCTTCATGCTTACCCTTGGACTCCGGCGAGGGGTTAAGGCAGCCTCTCTTATCTGTTTTGGAGAAGAGAAAAAGAAAGGGCAAATGAGATCCATGGCACACAGACGGTATAATACCTGATAAGACAAGCTCTGGATTCTTCTGTTCACTGGCACAGAACACTCCAGGTTTTAGTGTGGATTTTTAAAGGCATTACAAGGCTGAGTTTCCGATATTCCAGAACCCAAAACACGCCAAAATGGTCCACATGCCCAGCTGAGCCAGCGTCCTCTTGGCTTTCCGAAGGATCAGTGCTTTTGTTTCAAGCCAATGATCAAACATCGCGTATAAAGTTACTTTCCATGGAACCATAAGAGGTCCATAAAGGCTCCACATACCTGCCGGCTTCGTGGCACAATCTTTTTCAGGGTGATTGGCTTCATCTTGCGAGGACCGGGATGCTGCCAAGAAGAAGGGGAAGGAAAAGAAACCTCAAGTCAGACTCCTGTGAGCGACAACAAGGTGTGTCTGCGTTGTTTTCAAGTTGCTGCGTCTCACTTTCTAAGGAAGATGGAATGAGGGACCTTTAATTTATCCCTCCTTGGTTTTAGGCAGAAGGTGGATGCAGAGCGGAGCGGAGGGTGAGTCCTCCTGGAGGAAGTGAAGGGGGTTTGTGTGGCTCCTTGCGCCTTCAAGTTGCCTATCGACTTACGGTGACCCCTATTAATTCCATAGGGTTTTCTTCAGCAAGGAAGACTCAGAGGCATTTGGCCAGTCCCTTCCTCTGAAATAGAGCCTCCAGCGGCTGGCATTCCTTGGCGGTCTCCCCTCCAGAGCTAACCCTGCTTAGCTTCCAGGATCAGGAAGGATGTGGCACATTTAGGGAATTTAGGCCATGAAGAGAGACACTTGAAGGAGGGTTTTTGAAGGAGGTTCATATGAATGAGGAAGCAAAGAGTTCCCAGTATTTGATGTAACGGAATAGGATTGAGATCCACTGATGTCCCCCTTTGGAGTTGTTCACTGGCTGTATTCTGCTATATCCTTGGCTACTGACCTCCCCAAATCTGTCCCTGTTTTTCATGCCGTGAGTTTTGTAACGTACCAGGCTCTCCGCCATTTTGTTTGCCGCCAAGGCAAGGTCCCCAGGAGTCGCTGCCGCAGGTCGAGCGGCAGAAGCGGCATTCCTCTCGGATCTGCGCCTCGGAGGAGTCGGGACGGGAGCTGCGACGGAGGGGAAAAAGAAGGACCGTAGCATCATAGAAGAGGTCTCTGGGCCCTGATCCTGTCCAAGCCCTTCTTCTTCTTCTTCTGCCATGCAGGAACTCCCAGTCAAAGCCCCCCATTGACAGAGAGACATCAGCCTCTGCTTCAAGGCAGCCTCCAAAGGAGGAGGGAAGGGAAACGGGAAAGGCAAAGCCCTGGAGGGCCTTCTTTCTCTCCAGTGGCACCCAATTCTCCCCCGGCCCAGTCTCCCTTCTTCCCCGAAATGCTTGCCTTCATTACGGTCTCATTACAGACATGTATGCAGTGCATATAGATATATGCCTACAATGAGATGCGCTGTCAGGAGACTACAACCCCCACAATCCCCTGGGCAGCTGAACCTCAGGGGAGCCCCTTTGGGTGACTACCACTCCCAGGATCCCCAGCTAAAGCTCAGGGAAACCCCTTTGGGGGGACTACAGTCCCCAGCATCCCCCCAAAAAGGTAACGCTCAGGAGAAGTTCCTTTGGGAGACTACAATTCCCAGAACCCCAGCCAGAGTTCCTTTGACAGACTACAACTCCCATCGTCCCCTTCCTCCCGCTGACCTTCCCGGGCCTCCCCAGCGGAGCGGGCCCTCCTCCTTCTCAGGCGCCCTTCTCCCGTCATGGCGCCCTTCCTTCGGGGCTCCTGCTTCAAGCGCCTCTCTCTCCCTTTTTTCCACCGTTGGAATCGCCCGCCACAGCCTGGGCGGAAGTGACGCCACCAACAAGCGGAAGTAGCCCCTCGAAGCAAAACAAGCGCCATCTTGAGAGAGGCAAACACGGCCGCGGTACGACTCTCGCGAGACTTTGCCAACGAGACTTTGCCCAGGCGCTGCAGCTGCCGCCGCGTCCGTGACGTCATCGGGGCGCGACAGTCCCGGAAGAGACGTGGCAAAAAAGGGCCGAGAAGAAGAGGAAGGGGAGACGTCGGTGGTCTCTGCCCCGAAGGTAAGGCTCCCTTTAGGCGCTGCGGCTCCGTTCCTCCCGAGGGCTGCTGGGAAATGTAGTTCTAGGAGGTTGTCCCCCTTCTCTGCCCAGATACAGAAAGACAAGTCGCCATGGCAGCTAAAGGGGCGTGAAAGCGCATTATATCCAGAGTGCAGATGGTCTGTGAGCCATTGGCATTGAAGTTTCCTGGGGTTTCCTGGGCAAGGCTGGTTCAGAGGAGGCTGAGAGAGAGTGACCCAGCAGCAGGGATTCGAACCCAGGCCTCTGGAGCTGGTTCTGCGTGAGGAAGGGCCAGGAGCCAAGCGCTGGGGCTCCAAGGGGCTCCCTGCCCTTCTCCTCTCTCTCTCTCTCTCTCTCTCTCCTTGGCATCCAGGACGCCTCTGCCTCCGCTGCCGCCGCCATGGGCCTCTGCAAGTGCCCCAAGAGGAAGGTGACCAACCTCTTCTGCTTTGAGCACCGCGTCAACGTCTGCGAACACTGCATTGTGGCAAACCACACCAAGGTAGGAAGGGAGCATTGAGGCGCATAGCAGCAAAGGAGATGGAGAGGCCTTTGGGCAAGCGAGGGCTGTTCGGTTCCAAGGGGCCTTGCCTCAAAACAAGGAAGGCAGACACACTGAGCCATCTCTGCCGCTTGCCCAGGGCCAGCGCTCTTGGCTGGCACCTTGCTGTGTGCCTTCAAACCATTTCCTAAACCTATGCTGGGGTTTCCTTGGCAAGCCTGGCTCAGAGGAGGTCTGCCATTGCCTTCCCCTGAGGCTGAGAGAGTGTGGTTTGCCCAGGGTCATCCAATGGGATTCACAGGCAAGCCGGGAGAGTTGCAGTTCAACACTACACCCATCATCCTCATTATCATCGTTACTATCATCCTGCTTCTTTCTCTCATTCCGGCTGCCTTGACCACGCTTCTGCCCCTCTTCCCTCCGCAGTGCATTGTCCAGTCCTACCTTCAGTGGCTCCAGGACAGCGACTACAACCCAAACTGCCGCCTCTGCAACACTCTCCTCTCCACCAAAGAGACGGTCCGGCTGGTCTGTTACGGTCAGTCATGCGCCTTTTGCTCTCAAGCTTGATATCCTTGTCCTTAACTGGCTTTGGGGGGTCAGCAGCTGGCAGACCTGATTCCGAAATCAGCCCCCCAAAAAACCCAGGCACCGGTCAAAGAAAATGAAGCTGCTTCGGTTCTCTTTGGAGATATGCTGTTTAAATGATGCATGCGTCCTAAGAGGCTGGAAGCTGCGCCAAAGCCATGCTCCAGTCCTAAGGACTGAGTGCAGCTTTGGTGCACCTTCTGGCTTCTTAATATGCCTGCGCCATTTAAACAGCATCCCTCCAAAGTGACCCAAAGCAGCTTCATTTTGGCCTGTCTGTATGGGACCATAGTTAGCTTTTTTGCATTCAACTGCATCATGCAAACAGAAGGAAAACTCTTTGCAAGACAGGCTGGATCACCCTTATTTGGGATTTCAAAATTTGAACTACTCCAAAATCCATCATTTGTCCACATTTGACAATGTGACAGTGACCGCTTTGGCTTTCTGATGGTTCAGTGTACACAAACTTTGTTTCATGCACAACATTGTTAAAGGAGTAACTGTTTATAGGGTTATCTTCAGGCGAATGCATGGAACATAAATGAATGTTTAACTAATTCTGTTTTATATTACCACCGGCTGTTTATATATCGTTTGTAGGCTGTATGCCATTGGCAGGTTTTATATTTGTATTGACTTGGTTATCTGAGTGTACAGCGCTGTGTAAATAAATACTACTCCTACTACTAATGATGATGATGAATTTTGTGTTTAGACTTGGCTGCCGCCTCCAAGACGTTTCCTTATGGAGAGGCGAGTAGCAAAATCTGCAACTCCAACCCCTTCTGGCCCCAGGCGTTTTGGATCATAAGGGAGGCTCTAATGAACTGATTCTTTCTCCTCTTGCAGACCTCTTCCACTGGTCCTGCCTCAATGAGATGGTGAGCCAGCTCCCCAAAAACACGGCTCCTGCTGGCTACCAGTGTCCTAGCTGCCAGGGCCCGCTCTTTCCTCCGGCCAACCTGGTCAGTCCGGTGGCGTCGGCTCTGCAAGACAAGCTCTCCACCGTCAATTGGGCTCGGTCTGGGCTGGGGCTCCCGCTGGTGAGATAGGACTTCTGCTTGGGGTTCTTTGGCTGGAATCCTTTTGAAGTGCCATGGCAGTGTAAGGATGCCAATGTGGGCGGCAAGGGCAGGAGGAAGGCGGCCACGATGGAAGGGAGGGCATTAGTTTCTTAACAGGTTTATAGCTCTAGCAAAGGACTGCAGTCTTTGCTTTATGCAGATCTGGAGGCATCTCGCAGGATCTTGGATGGCCATCTGTCAGGGATGCTTTGATTGAGATTTCCTGCATGGCAGAAGAATGGGGTTGGACTGGGTGGCCCTTGCGGTCTCTTCCAGCTCTATGATTCTATAAGACACTCTCTTTTTAAAAGCAGCTATGACATGATTTCAGTTGGGTTTTTAGGGTCCGTTGGGATTGTAGTCTGAAAGTGTTTTTAGAGGGAAGGGATGGGTTGAAAAGAAAATGCTCTGGTTGTTCAGTCGCTCTATTTGTGAACAGTTTCTTATTGGATATTTCCAAGTGTTTCTACCCAATATCTGGGAAGACGTGCCCATCTGTGCTAATCGGAAGCGGAATCGGCTGCATTGGGGTGGAGTGAGAGATGAGAGCTTTTTAGGGTTCCTACCCTTCAGCCTGTTCTACATGGAGCCTGGGCTTCATTCCTTTGCCCCCACCCCATTATTAACCTCACCCTGTTCTTTGCCTTCCTCCCACTCAGATTGATGAGACAGAGGTTGTCCAGGAGACAGATTCGCACAATGCCACGGATTACACAGATTGGTCCAGTTTCACAAGTGAGTAATGCCAAAAACGGCCGGGATCAGGGCGAAACACCCCACCACCACCACCACCTCTTAGCTTTTAGAAGCACCCGCTAGAAATCTGACCATACAGAACTTTCTGTGGCAGCTTCTTGTGCCCCATCCAGAACCTAGGAAAGGGTTCCCTTTTAAAAATAGAAGTCTCCGAATCCTCCAGCCGGCACGGCCCTTGGGGAAGCCAACCCTGACCAGGCCCTGGCGGTCTCCTCTCTCCATTTCCAGACCTCAGCTCAGAAGAGACGGCCCAGCAGACCCCTTACAGCCCAAGCTTCCCTTCTCCTCAGCAACCCCAGCAGAGCCTCAACAACGGAGGCCTGCAGGAGCAACACACCGTCATCAGCATGAATGACCTGGGTGCGGATTCCGTCACCATCAACGCAGGTAGGTCTATGGGAGGAGGAGGAGGAGGCAGACTGGGCTGTGGCTGAGGTTGAAATGAGCATTCTCTCCACCAATTTCCCTGCTCCCTTCCTTGCAGCCTCGTCTCCACGGAAAGTTTATGACACGCGGGAAGGTGGAGTCGGCAGAGCGTCGGAGGTTCATATAGATTCGGACGAAGACAAGTACCGCCGGCGCCCGGCCCTTGGCTGGCTTGCCCAGCTGCTCAAGTAAGTCTGGGCTACTTGGGAGATACTCGGGTGAAGAGAAATCAGGTTGTCCTCGTTGGACTTCCATCCACAAGTAAAGCCTTTCTTATTTTCAAAGACCGTCGGGAACTGAGAGTTTATGGGGAGAGAGGGCTTTTAATAATCTGCTGCATTTTCTATATTGGATGCCTGATAATGGATACGTTTCTTAGTTGCCTTGAAGCCTGTTGAGAGTGAAATGTACATCCTTAGCAATGTGGGTCAGAATCCTGTTAGAGACTGGCATCTTTGAAAGCGGACTTATGTCTGCAGGAAATAGAATTGAGCAGCTCCATTTGCATCCTGCAAAGTATGTAGGGGAGCTAGCAAAGTGATTGACGTCATTGGTCCCGTTGTGCAAAGTTGTAGTAAGCCTGAAGTTAGGTCCAGGAAGTAAACAGGACATTGTGGGAAGAAAACCAGGAGTTTGGCCTAGGAGATGAACCAGAAGTAGTACAAGTTGTGGGACGTAAACTGAGGGTTCCTGGCACAGCCCAAGAGGCACTTCCCTTTGCATGCTCTTCGTGGCTGGTTTCGTCTGTTGGAAGAGTGCCCTGACGGTTATCCTTCTGCCTCTTCTTCTCCTTTAGGAACCGCTTCAGTGCCAGGAAGCAGCCGCGCTCCTTGATGCAAAGGTTTGTCATCCTCCTCCTGATCGGCGGGATCAGCTTCCTCACCCTGGTCATCGTCATGATGAAACTGGGCCGGGCCTCGGCTGACAACGACCCCAACCTGGACCCTTTGTTCAACCCCCACATCCGGATCGGGAAACAATGAAGGGGGTTGGCCTCCCCTTCCCCACTCCTAGCTGTGGCTGGGTGGCAAGTCCCCGCTTCTGGCTCCCCAATTCCTGGAGCCTGGAGAGGGTTGGACTGGCCTGGAGACCTCTGATCCCCCTCCTCTGTGGCCTTTGCCTGGAAGAGCAAGACTATGGGACCACTCAGAAAACTGGGACAACGGCACTTTGGGTGAAAGGGGGCTGCCTCCTCATCCCTCCCTGCTCTGCAGACTGGATCTGGATTTTGGATTCTGCATTTTTGGGGTGCCCTGGGCTGCGTCATCCAGGTGAAACGTGAGGTGAGCAGTAGAGAAAGGCCTGGGGTTGCTTTTGCCTAACAGATGAACTTGACACTACAGAGAAAGAAGAGCTTGGGGTTTGGGGTCTGTGGTTGTTTTTCCCAGTTGCCACTCGCCGGCACCTTTGCTGCTTTATCTACCTGGCTTTCCTATCACTAAGGAAAAATAACAGATTGTGGGGGAGGTAGACATCATCCTTTATCCCTCCTCTCGGTTTGAGTTGCTGTGGGGGGTTTTGTATGCAAGAGCTGGGGAGGGAGGCCCTGTACTAACCATACTCTTTACTCCGCTTCACCTGGGATTTCAGAGGTTTTGTTAAGTTTTATTCCTCTGGTTTGGTGTTCAAAGACCTGCCCCACTGTTTCCATTTCCCCCACAGCATTTGTAGATGAAAGGGGACCACTTTTGGGGTTCCTTTCCTCCCTCTAACTTGGGGAGACGTTTCAAGGCTCCTGCCCGGCTGGTGCTTGATCACAGGGGTCCCTCCATCATGAAAAGGGGTCTCTTGAGAGGTCCTGGGTTCTTCATCCAAGAGTTTTATCTGTTCCATTCTAGAGATGGTTGCTTTATTTAATACATGGGTCGGCCCCTTGTCTTAACATCGTGCCTGAGAGACATTCCTTAACGCCCATACATTCTAACCCTCTGCCTCCGTCACATACATTTCTGCCTCTTCAAATGGGCGCGTTTCACTTGCCATGGGGCTGGTGGCAGAGCGGCATCCTAAAGAGCATGGCCACCCTCCTCTGAGAACTGGGTCACTCTGCAAGATGGGCAGTGGACACCCCTCAGCCCCTATTCTTCATCCATAGCACCCTGGAATTGGGGAGGTTGAGACACCTATTTGTATGACTGTCTACTAGGGGCGGCTATTGTGAGGCGTTTGGCAGATGAAGCCACAGCAAAGGGGTGCAGTGGCCCCTTTGCCCTCCTCCATTTTCTTTTGAGGGGTGGGCAGGGAGGCAAAAGCATCAACACACACCAAAGCAATAGACTTGTTTGTTGTTGTTCTATTAAACTCTCTTGGCTAATCTTGACCGGCCTTTGGACCTTTGTTTCTTCCTCAGAGACTGGCTGGACAAACAGCCCTCCAGGCCTGGTCTGGGAGGAGGCTTCTCTAGGAATCTCTAGGCTCCCCAGCGCAACTCAAGGGAGTCCTAGCGCCAAACCCCAGCAGATACCAAGGGTCCCTCTGTAGTAACAACAACGACGACAACAATAATGATAACAGACTTGAGCATCCATGGATTCTGGTATCCACTGGGAGTTGTGGCACCAAAACCCATTGGATACCAAGGGCTCACTGCACACTTTGGTCCGGAGATAATGGACAAGAGGAAAAACTCGTTTAATCCAACAAACACCCCAATTTATTTGACTCCTTAAGTGTCACACAAAGGCCCAGGAGACATCTCTGGGGTTCCTATATGGGTTTTGGAATGCGCATAAACAGGCGCGGCCGTCGGCAGCCATCTTAGATCTTCTTGTCTGCATAGGCCTGGGGGAGTCTCCCGTCCATATTCAGGGTTCCTGAGGCTTGGGTCCTTCCTGTTCCTCCGCAGAGGGCTCTTCTGGGGCCAGTTCCTCCAAAGGGTCATGGTTGGCCGAAGGATCCTGCTGCGTCTCTCGGTCCAGCCGGCGTCGAGCGCAAAGAGGAGGCTGGGTGGAGACCACCGAACTGCGGCTTTTGCACTGCCCTCTGGTCACCTGTGGCACAAAAGGGTGAGAAAGGGGCCGAAAAGGTTATAGCGCTGAAAGGTACTCTCTGGCCTCCTTAGGATGATGACCCTTAGATGCGTCTAAAGGAAGATGCCAAGAGGGACCTCTCCCCATCTGGCCCTCTCCGCCTCCAGCCTCCAATCCATTGGCTTTTCATGCTAGTCATTGCCTTCTGAGGGTGAATCCCTGTCTAAATGACCACTGTTGATGGTCTTGATGCCAGATGCCTTCCACCCGGCTGCAAAGGGACGAGCCCATCCGTTATGACTGCCAGGACTATGTATTATGGCTAAGAGTTGTTCTAGGTGACGGTCGGAGGCTGCGTTTTGGGAGGGAAAGCCATTTGGGACCGGCCAGGGCTGCGGAGGCCGGATCCAAGCGCCAGGCAATCCTTGGGAGGGTCATAATGACAACAACGCTAGTCATAACCGCCAGGCCCCTAGGGCCCCAAGGCAGCCCTCTCCCTCGGGGGCCAAGGCTCACCCGCAAGGAGACGGAGGCCTTTTCCCTCCGGCCGGCGGTGAGCCCCAGCATCAGGGAGAAAAAGGAGTGCAGGATGTGCATCGCATAGGCGACTATGGCAGCCAGGCTCAGGCGGGAGGCCAGGGACACGCAGGAAGCCATCCAGGCGTTGTCCTCGGTCTCCAGGACCAGCTGCAGCCTCTTCTTCGCGGCCCCGGAGCCCAGGGGCAGCAGCAGCAGCAGCAAGGGCAGGAGCAGCCCAGGGGAGAAGGGGGCCAGCCCTGAGGAGGCCATGCCTGCGAGGAGAGCCCTGCTGCCTCGGCCAAGGCCCGGCTCCCTCTCAACGGACCCAGCGGCAGCGTCACCGAGGGAACCATTGTCACGTCGCGCCTGGGTTCCGAGGGGGAAAGCGGCTCACGCCCACGCGGCCTCCCGAGGGCAACGGACGCTCTAGGACTGCCAGACTCTCTCGCCAAAGACAAGAGACGCTCTAGGAGTTCAGTGTACATCAGGGCTTGTCTGCTCTAAGCATTCCAATCTCCCTCTCCAAAGAGAATGGCCGCTCTAGGACTTCCAGCGTCTCTCTCCATCCAAAGACAACGGCCGCTCTAGGAGTTCAGCACTGCTCCTCTCGTATCACCCGAATCCTCCTAGGGAGGCCAGGAGCCCAATTGGAAAGAAAGGAGTGTATTTCCCCAGAAGGAAACCCACTGGTCCCTCCTCCCTGTGAGCCAGGGCTAGGGGCACAAGAGCCCCCCCCCCCGGATACGGAAGAGGCGCACATGGCAAAAACAACATGTTTTCATTATAATAATAATAATAATAATAATAACATTTTTATTTCTGAGAGAAATGGGTTTGAATCAAACACATAAGATTTAATAAGAGTTAGAAACACATGACTAGCATAGAAAGCAATCATCGTATGCTATAATGAGATCACATATATAGATAGTATGGAACCACATACATACATGTACAGTATACTATTACAATCAATATGTCTCTTCTAAAAGGACTGAGTAAAGCTCAGCTGAGGCCCTTTCACTGAAAGGGAGTTTTTAGACAAGCTTTTTATAACACCGTTATTTATTAAATATTAAATATATTGTTTTATAAGAATAAAGGGGGGGTTATATCTTTGATAATAAATAAGATACACTTAGTTACTTTAAATAGTATTTGTTGTCTCCGTTAAGATTATCAAAATGGCAAAGTGTCCTGTTTAATCAATCAATCAATCAATCAATAAGACAGACTGTCCCTGGAAGTCAAGGACGAGGGGGCAAAGCAGTTTTTGGAGCCCACTGATAAGAGAGCCCCATCCTCATTAAATGCCAAGAACACTATCTTTTAGGTGGGGTTACTAAAAGTCAAGAGACATCCCTTTTGCGCAGGACTAATGGGGGGCAATGGATATTAGAACACACCTATGAATCTATAGTGACTACATGGTCATGAGACGTATGATGAGAGAAATGCGCCCTCCCCAAAGGTATCCAACTCCATCTTGGACTCTGAGAGGGAGAGAAAGGAACTGCGCCCTCCCCAAAGGTATCCAACCATCTTGGACTCTGAGGGGGAGAGAAAGGTAGGCCAATCCCATCAGGCCTCCCTTAAAGGAACGGCACCCTCCCCAAAGGTATCCAACTCCATCCTGGCCTCTGAGAGGGAGATAGGGTGGGCCAATGCCATCAGTCCTATCCTAAAGATAAAGATCCCTCCATCTGTCCATCTGCCTTGGTCCAGGCCTCAGAGGGAGAGAAGAATGCTGGACCTAATCCCCTTCCCCTCAACCATTCCCTTCTCCTTCTGTGTCATGTCTTCTTAGATTGTAAGCATGAAGGCAGGGAACCGTCTAATTAAATGATTTTATGTACAGTGCTGTGTAAATTTACAGCGCTATATAAATAAAGCTTAATAATAATAATAATGTTACGGGGGGAGCTTTTACATACATGAAAAGGGGGCCTTAAAATTGATCCCATTTCTAGATCTGGCCCATAAGGAAATGAGACAGAAATATTGTAACAGAAAATGTCCTACAAACACTCTGTAAATACAATAAATTGCCTGAGACTCTTCTTCTTCTTCTTCTTCTTGAAAGATTGTAACTAATACATTGGAAACTGCTGCTTCACTTCTTTTCTCCTCATTCACTTCTTTTGGTACTTTGAAAAATCTCTATCTCACAATTTCTATCCCGCTTTTTGCCAGGCAACCAAAGCGGCGTAGAACAAGTGAAAATACAACCATATAGACATAGCCCCCCCCTTAAAACAAGATTAAACAATATAGGACTAAACCTGGTCTTTAAGGGCTGTAGTAGATTCCTCCCAGAGGACCTGAGAGTATGAGTGGATTGTATGGAAGCAGGCGGTCCCTTAGAAAGGTTGGGCCCAAGCCATGGAGGGCTTTAAAGGTGATAACCAACACCTTGTACTTCGCCCGGAAACTACTAGGCAGCCAGTGGAGTGACTTCAATATTGGTGTCCTATGGTCTGGGAGGAGGCCCCTCTAGGAATCTCTAGGCTCCCCAGCGCAACTCAGGGGGGGGGGGTCCTAGCACCAAACCCCAGCAGATACCAAGGGTCCCTCTGTAGTAACAACAACAATAATAGGGTCATTTTGAACAGACTAGAAAACTGGGCCAAAGCTAACAAAATGAAATTCAACATGGAGAAATGAAATGCACAGGTTAAGATTATGGGGGACACCTGGCTGAATGAGAGACTTATACGTGTGAAAGGGATCTAGGAGTCCAAGTAGACCATAAGTTGAACATGAGCCAACTACGCAACTCTGCAGCTAACAAGGCCAATGCAATTCCAGGCTGCATCAATAGAAGTACAGTATTCAGATCAAGGGGAGTAATAATGCCACTCTATACTGCTTTGGTCAGGCCCCACCTGGAATATTGTGTCCAGTTCTGGGCACCACAATTTAAAAAAGACATTGAGAAACTGGAGCCCTGTGTCCAAAGGAGAGTGACTAAAATGGTGAAAGGTCTGGAAACCATGAAGCCCTATGAAGAATGCCTTAGGGAGCTGGGGATGTTTAGCCTGGAGAAGAGAAGGTTAAGAGGGGATATGATGAGAGCCCTGTTTAAATATTTGAAGGAATGTCATATTGAGGAGGGAGCGAACTTGTTTTCTGCTGCTCCAGAGAACAGGACCCAATGGAGCAATGGATGCAAGCTCCAGGAAAAGAGATTCCAGCTCAAAATTAGGAGGAACTTCCTGAGAGCAAGGGCTGTTCGACAGTGGAACAAACTCCTTCCTCGGAGTGGAGTCTCCTTCCCTGGAGGTCTTCAAACAGAGGCTAGATGGCCATCTGTCAATGGGGATGCTTTGATTTAGATTTCCTGCATGGCAGAAGAAGGGGGTTGGACTGGATCAGGGCCCTTGTGGTCTCTTCCAACTCTATGATTCTATGACTTGAGCATCCATGTATTCTGGTATCCACTGGGAGTTGTAGCACCAAAACCCATTGGATACCAAGGGCTCACTGCACACTTTGGTCTGGAGATAATGGACAAGAGGAAAAACTCGTTTAATCCAACAAACACCCCAATTTATTTGACTCCTTAAGTGTCACACAAAGGCCCAGGAGACATCTATATGGATTCTGGAATGCGCACAAACAGGCGCGGCCATCGGCAGCCATCTTAGATCTTCTTGTCTGCATAGGCCTGGGGGAGTCTCCCATCCATATTCAGGGTTCCTGGAGTTTGGTTCCTTCCTGTTCCTCCGCAGAGGGCTCTTCTGGGGCCAGTTCCTCCAAAGGGTCATGGTTGGCTGGAGGGTCCTGCTGCGTCTCTTGGCCCAGTCGGCGCAGTCGGTCCAGCCAGCGTCGAGCGCAAAGAAGAAGATGGACGGAGACCACCAAACTGTGGCTTCTGTACTGCCCTCTGGTCACCTGCGGCACAAAAGGGTTGGAAAGGGGCGCAAATTCAGAACTGTGCTTCCTTAGGCTCAGGGGCCAAAACGGTGATAGCACCGAAACATACTCTATGGCTTCCTTATGATGATGACCCCCTTAGATGTTTCTAAAGGAAGATGCTAAGAGGGACCTCTCCCCATCTGGCCCTCTCTGCCTCCAATCCATTGGCTTTTCATTCTATTCATTGCCTTCCGAGGGTGAATCCCTGTTTAGAGGACCGCTGCTGAGGGTCTTTCTGCGGCGCTGTCTTGCCGCTTGCGTTCCGCCCGGCTGCAAAGATACGGGCCAATCCATTATTATTACTGTTATTATTTATTATTATGACTAAGGGCAAAGGCTTGTTATTGAAGGTGTTTGTCAGAGGATGCGTTTTGGGAGGGAAAGCCTCCTTTGGGAATTCTCGCCCGAACGAAAGGCCAGGGCTCCGGAGGCCGGATCCAAGCCCAATCCTTGGCAAGGCAATAATAACAGCGGCCGCCATAATGACCGTAAGGCCGAGCCTCTCCCTCCGGGCCGAGGCTCACCTGGGGCACGGCCAGGGCCTCTTCCCGGCCCTGCGGCTGGGAGCTCTGGGGAGGGCTCCTGAGCATCAGGCACATGATGGTGCAGATGATGTGCAGCATATAGAGGGTGATGGCGGCCAGGGACAGGGTGAAGGCCAGGGTACTGCCAAACAACATCCAGGCATTGTCCTCGGTCTCCAGGACCAGCTGCAGCCTCGTCTTCGCGGCCCAGGAGCCCAAGGGCAGCAGCAGCAGCAGCAAGGGCAGGAGCAGCCCAGGGGAGAAGGGGGCCAGCCCTGAGGAGGCCATGCCTGCGAGGAGAGCCCTGCTGCCTCGGCCAAGGCCCGGCTCCCTCTCAACGGACCCAGCGGCAGCGTCACCGAGGGAACCATTGTCACGTCGCGCCTGGGTTCCGAGGGGGAAAGCGGCTCACGCCCACGCGGCCTCCCGAGGGCAACGGACGCTCTAGGACTGCCAGACTCTCTCGCCAAAGACAAGAGACGCTCTAGGAGTTCAGTGTATCTCAGCGCTTCTCTGCTCTAAACATTCCAATCTCCCTCTCCAAAGAGAATGGCCGCTCTAGGAGTACGTCAGCGCTCTACTGCTCTAAGCATTCCAATCTCCTTCTCCAAAGGCAACGGACGCTCTAGGACTTCGGGGTACCTCAGTTCTTGTCTGCTCTAGGCCTGCCAGCCTCCCTCCCCAAGCCAAGAGAACGGCCACTCTAGGAGTTCAACGTACAGTACCTCAGTTCTTGTCTGCTCTAGGCCTCCCGAAGAGAACGTCCGCTCTAGGACTCACCACTCTCTACTCTGGAACCAACGAGAGGGTCCACTCTAGGCCGCCTCCTCCTCCTCCCGCGCCGCTTCCGCTGCCTCTTCCGGCGCCGCTTCCGGGGGATGCGGGACCTGGGGGACGTAGCTCTGCTGCTGGTGGCGGTGCGAGCGGCGCTGGCGGCGCTGGTGGTCTCCTTCCCCCGCGAGGGCCGGGCGCCTCCGGTGAGGGACCCTGGCGAGTGGGGGCCCCATGTCTGCCCTTCCGGCCGAGAGGGACTCGGCTCCGCCGGGAGGAAAGCGGAGGCCTCGCGGTATGCTGAAGCTCTACTACGGACTCCAGCCGCAGGAAGAGGGGCAGCAGGAGATGGCGGCGGCGGCGGAGGGCCAGGGCCAGCTCCCCACAGACATCAACGGGCCCCACTTCGACCCGGAAGCCTTCCTGACCAAGGTAAAGGCCATGGCAACCGCCCCTCGCCGTCGCCGTGGCAACCGGCGCTCACTGGGAGACACGCCCCTTCCGTCGCCATGGCAACCCTCCCTCCCTCTTTCACAAGGGGCTCTCCATTGCTAGAGTCGAAGGCGGTGCTTCCATTGAGCATGGGCAGAGTGCCTTTCCCTCTCTCCCTCCTCAAGGCCTGCTTGGGTTAAAGGGATTTAGAAGGGCACCCAGACAAAGCTCTTTGCCAGGCCAAAGGTTCCCCTGGGCATGGGCAGAGTGCCTTTCTGTCTCCCTCCTCAAGAGCTCCTTGGTCCAAAAGGGTTTAAAATACGAATCCAATTAGAAAGAGGAGGAGGAGGAGGGCATCGGAATGGAGCCAGGCAGGTTGTTCCTCTGGGCATGAGCAGAGTGCCTCTCCTCCTCTGCCCTTCCAGCTGCGGAAGGAGTGCCCCTTGGCCCAGCTGATGGACTGCGAGACGGACATGGTGAGGCAGATCCGGGCCTTGGACAGCGACATGCAGACCCTGGTCTATGAGAACTACAACAAGTTCATCTCGGCCACAGGTAAGCCAGGCTTTCATGGGCTGCGGGGCCAGGCTTCTTCCTTGGGAGCCACAAACAGCAGCAGCCCTGGTTCAAAACCAGGCTTAGGCCTTAGGAAATAGCACCCGCATAGCAGCCAAACCCTTTCCTCCTCCTTCTCTCCCCAGACACGATCCGCAAGATGAAGAACGACTTCAAGAAGATGGAGGACGAGATGGACTGCCTGGCGGCCAACATGGCCGTCATCACCGAGTTCAGCGCCAGCATCAGCAGCACCTTGCAGGACCAGCACCAGCAGATCACCAAGCTCTCCGGTAGGCAGGGAGGGCAGCGCATCGCACAACGCCCTTGCTGTGTAGGTTAAGAGGTGATATGGCAGACCTGTCCAAGTGTTGGAAGGGCTGCCATATTGAGGGTGGAGGGAGCTTGTTTTCTGCTGCTCCAGAGAAGAGGACGCAATGGAGGCAAGCTCCAGGAACAGAGGTTCCACCTCAACAATAGGAAGAGGTTCCTCTTCAACAGCAGAAAATGCTTCGTTGGCGAGTGGCGGAGTCCCCTTCTTTGGAGGCTCTCTTTAAGCAGAGGCTGGATGGCCATCTGTCAATGGGGATGCTTTGACTGAGAGTTCCTGCATGGCAGAAGGAGGGGGCTGGACTGGATCAGGGCCCATCTTGGGGTCTCTTCCAACTCTGTGATACTGGTGGGGTGAAGAAGTAGCAGGCAGGTCCTAGGAGCTGATACAGGAGGGCTGGGAAAGGAAGGAGCTACAGCATCCTTGCTTTGTAGCCCTGCTTCCCTCCCCGGCCTCTCCGTGCAGAGCTTGGCCTCTCCTGGGAGCTGGGAAGGCTATGTCTTGCTCTCCAGGCCCCAGGCCTGCTCCTCTGCTGCCTCACCTTGGCCTCTTCTCTCCTCCAACCCAGGAGTCCACGCCCTCCTTCGCAAGCTGCAGTTCCTCTTTGAGCTCCCGGCCCGGCTGACCAAATGCGTGGAGCTGGAGGCTTATGGGCAGGCTGTCCGGTACTACAGCAAAGCCCGCTCCATCCTCCACCAGTACCAGCACATGCCCTCCTTCCGGGGCATCCAGGATGACTGCCAGAAGATCATGGCCGACCTGGCGCAGAAGCTGCGCGAGAAATTCAGGTAGGCACCAGCGGGGAGATGGCAGCCTTTTACCTGGAGGAAGTGCACTCTATGGCCATAATCCCAGCTGGCAGGTTGGAACCAGTGGAAGCTACTGCCCTTCTGCAGAATTAATGCAGTTTGAGACTGCTTTAACTGCCATAGCTCCATGCTAGGAAATCCTGGGATTTGCAGTGTGTTGTGGCACCAGAGCATTAATACAGAAGGCTAAACGCCATGGCAATTAAAGCAGTATTAATGCTGCAGTGTAGATGCAGCCTCAGCCTGTGACCAAGCTCTAAGGGAGCCCTTCTCTCTCTCTCTCTCTCTCTCTCTGTCTCCCCAGGGATGGTGGTTCCGGTGCCAAGGACTTAGCCGAATGTGTGGAGTTGCTCTTGCAGTTGGGCGAACCGGCGGAGGAGCTGTGTGACGAGTTTCTCTCTCACGCCCGCTGCCGCCTGGAGGCCGAGCTGCAAGCCTTGGAGGCTGAGTTGGGGGGCGAGGGGCAAGCCCTGGGCACGGCCGCACCAGCCACCGATATCCTGGAGTTCACCGACCGGGGCTGCAACAGCTTTGTCAGCAACATGTGCCTGGTGATCGCCTCCTACCAGGAGCTCTTTGTCAACCGGGCGGGAGGGGAAGACATCGCCCGCATGGCCCACGACAAGCTGGTGGCCTTTGTGGACGACTTGATGGAGCGTTACTTTGTCCTGGTGGAGAGGCGCATCCAACTGGAGAAAGGGGTAGGTGACAACTCCTTGCTGGTCCGGGCGCTGGACCGCTTCCACCGACGCTTGCAGGCCTTGGCCAAATTGGTGCCGGCATCCCGGGCGGCCTCCGAGGGCACAGAGATCGTGGTGCGGGCGGCCAAGGAGCGCATCCGCCAGTACCTCCAGGCCCTGCAGAGCTTCTACATGGACTGCCTGACGGACGTGCGCCAGTCGCTGGCCACCCCTCGCCTGGTGGGCAAGGACAGCCCCAGCCTGGCCGAACTGCTGGCCACCATCTCGGCTTCCATTCTCAACCAGATCAAGTCGGTCCTCACCTATGTCCACCTCTTCACCGCTAAGGATATCACTTTCTCCAACAAACCCTATTTCAAGGTACAGTGGGAAGGTTTCCTCTTTATAACATATATGTATGTATGTGTATATGTAGGGTACGTACCCCAGAGAGTTAGACTAGCTTCTTGTTCAGCAATAGTACAATTATAGCCTGGACTTACACTCTTGTAGTTGCTGCCAATTCACATTTTTGGTGACGTGGTTTGGATGCCCTACTTTGTTCCAAATACCTGGGGTTTTTTAGAAGACACATTTGCATTGCCATCCAATGGCTTCTTCTGCTGTTGTGCCTCTTATTCACTCCTGCCTTTTACCCCTTCCAGGGTGAATTCTGCAGCCAAGGCGTCCGCGAAGGCCTCGTCGTCAGCTTCATCAAATCGATCTGCCAGACGGCACGCAACTTCTGCGAGAGCACAGGCGACAAGGGAGGCGCCACGCCGCCAGCGCTGCTCCTGCTCCTCTCCCGCCTTTGCCTGGACTATGAGACCTCCACCATCAGCTACATCCTGACTCTGACCGACGAGCAGTTCCTGGTCCAGGTATATAGAAGAGATGCTTCTGTCCCAGGCTGAGCGAAAGGCTAAGTGAACAGCTTTGATGAATTCCAAAATTCAAGCTCCACGTGGGTGGCTGACGTAGTGACACCTTTGCCTTGTGATGATGGTTTAACATACACAAACTTGGTTTCATGCCCAAGATTGTTTAAAATATCATATATAAAATAACCAGGAAGCCTGAGGCAACCACCCAAAAAGGGGGAAATCCCACCACAAGCTGCCTCCGTTTTCCACAGAGAATGAAATAGCAGAAGTGAAATGTGTACTTTATGTACCATTTGCACAATCTGTGTGTTGGACAGGACGTCTTTGCTTCCTTGTTGCAGTATTTGGGAGTTGCCACGTGTGCCTCACCAGGCCTTTGTGCGCTTACCCAGAGGATGCCTCTTTCCTTCTCCTGATCTTGGGGGAGTCCCAGAAAAAAAACCCAGCCGGCTCACCCTGATCCTATGACACTTTGCTTCTCCATTTTTCTTAGGCCTGGAAAAATGGCTCCCAGACTTTGCCTAGCTTTGGTGTGCTTTTCAGCATTACTTGTAAGCCAGGAACTCATTGGGTGACCTTAGGTTTTACCTCCAACCTGACATATTCTGAATACTTGAACAGTTGGCTTGGCCCATCAGAAGGGTCAGATGTAAGGATTACTAGTGGATTTGGAGCTCTCTGGACATTGTTTTTTGCTGCTGCTAGTTATCCTGGTTTGCTTTTGTCCCAGGACCACTCCCCGGTGACCCCTGTCACGGGGCTCTGTGCCGAGGCCCGGGAAGCCGCCCAGAAGCTACTGAACCATTATGTGAAGGTGCAGGGATTGATCATCTCTCAGATGCTGCGCAAGAGCGTGGAGACGCGGGACTGGATCACCACCATCGAACCACGCAACGTCCGGGCCGTCATGAAGCGCGTGGTGGAGGACGCCACCTCTATCGATGTCCAGGCAAGTGGCTAGTTGGACAGGCCCTTGGAAGGAACCGGGACCCATGTTTCACTTTCCCCATAAACGGAGGGGTCAGCTTTGGAACCGGGGCAGAGTGTCCTCTCTGAACAGGGCTGAGATGCACCCCTGCCTTTTCCCTGCACAGGTTGGGCTCCTGTATGAAGAAGGCGTGCGGAAAGCCCAGAGCAGCGACTCCAGCAAAAGGACCTTTTCCGTTTACAGCAGTTCCCGGCAGCAGAGCCGCTATGCCCCCCAGCTACACACCCAGGTGAGCTGGATTCGCCGGAGTAGTCTCACCTAGTTTGCAGGGTTAGGTGCAGGTGGAGGGACAACTTGTTGCTTTGCCAAAACAGGGAATGAGGAGGAGCTTGCATGGAATGGAGAAGTGCTGGAGCAGACAAGGGAGAAAGGGGCGAAAGGAGGGCAAACAGCCCTCCTGGCCCCAGTTCATGCAGCCCCTTTCCTCTCCTTTCCCACCTCCATCCTTGAAGACTCAGTCATTCTCACAGGCAGCCAAGCAAGTGGCAAGTAGCCGAATCTGACATGTTCTCTCCTCCCTCCGCAGTGCCCCCATGGATACCAACCTGCTGAGCAATATCCAGAAGCTTTTCTCGGAGCGCATCGATATATTCAGTCCTGTGGAGTTCAACAAGGTGAGAATGGGTCTGAAACCCCCTTTTGACTTTAATAAGGAGGTTTCATGCACAAAACCATTTTAAATATTGTGTATAAAATTACCTTCAGGCTCTGTGTAGAAGGTGTATAGGAAACGTCAGTGAATTTCATGTATAGTCATGGCTCCCGTCTCCACTATGTTATGAAGCATTTTGTGTCGAGCTTGAAAACACCACTAGCTTTTCCTGGATCTTCAGAGTCCGATCCGTGCTCTTCGCCTTTTTATGTTCCCCTCTTCCTCCTCTCCCACGCAGGTCTCTGTCCTGACCGGCATCATCAAGATCAGCCTGAAGACCTTCCTGGAGTGCGTCCGCCTGCGCACTTTCGGGCGTTTCGGCCTCCAGCAGATCCAGGTGGACTGTTACTACCTCCAGCTCTACCTGTGGCGCTTCGTTTCGGACGAGAACCTGGTGCATTTCTTGTTGGATGAGATTGTGGGCAGCACGGCCCACCGGTGCCTTGACCCAGTGCCCATGGAGCAGAGCGTCATTGAGGTCATCTGCGAACGCGGATAGGGCAGCGAGAAGGCAGGGCCAGCTGTGGGACAATGCAGGAGGACTTACACTTCCTTTGCTTCTGCAGACCCACTGGGCACCTTGGAGAAAAGCAGAGAGGGCTGGTGGAAACCGTTTCTGACTGGGAGTCTCCAAATTTAGCAGTACTGTATCATAAATAAAGGATAATTTAACCTGCTTTTAATTTTCATGGTCAGTTAATGCAAACTGCTTTAACACAGTTGCGACCAAGGTATGGAGTCCTTGGTAAAATCATAAAGCTGTGTCCATCGTAGAAGGCCAAGGGCTGCATCTAAGGGGTTTTTAGGTAATGTAGACAAGCCCCAAGTAGGCAACCTTTTATTAAAAGTAAGCATCCACTTACATTTTGAAAAACTGCACCATGTGAAAGCTGTTAAAACAGTGCAAGAGTGTGAAGGATGGCTTCTTCATCCAGAAAGAGGCTTCTGAGAGGGGCAGTTCCTCCCATTTGGGACAGAAAAAGAGAAATCAGGGAGGGAGGGAGGGAATCTGGCAAACCCCCGTCACTCCCAAACAAAGCAGATTTGGGGACCACTTGCAGCCCCCAAACCCAAATGTAACTATATGGCATGTAGTTCCCCTTGGAAGTTAATTCCAGACAAACAGCCGCAGTCTCTCTCGATGAAAATCTGGCAGTCCTAAAAGGGCAGGCTTGGCGGACTTGCTCTAGAGGCCATTCTGGTCCAGTAAAGACCAGTTAGCTATTCTGGTTTGCAACCGGGGGGGTGATGAAATGCAACAGGAAACAATTGAATTGCATTTAATGGCTGTTCTGGAGGACAGTTCCTCTTACAGTCCTCGCTGGTGTACCCTTCTGTGTCCAAGGTACAAGGCCTGAACGTTCCTCTTAAACCCAGTGACGCAAGACCCGCAGCAGGGGCCCTGTCCCCAGTCAAACCCAGTTGAACATTTCCTTTCCACCACTGGCTCTGAAGCTCTCGACCCACGGAGGTTGTGCTGCTGAGCTGGAACAGGGGCGGGCATGGCAAGGGATTAAAAACCAGGGCCAGGAGGAATTCCCCCAGCATTTCCCCATTATGCAACTGCTAACCCATTCCCCCCCCCCCCTTTGAACCAACTGAAGGTTGACGCGTGGGGCTCCGGAGGGCAGCTGGTTGCCTCATTCGGGGTGGCATTTATATAGGGCAGCGGCTTGGGAGGCCTGGCAAGCAGAAAGGGAGAGACATTGGCTTTGCACTGGCAGCCATGCTGAGGATTCACCAAAGATGGCCAGCTTTGGAGGCCCAGAAAGGTAAGACCAGGAGAGAAAGTGGGGCTGCGGCTCCCCTGTGGCTTCCTTCTTTCCTCTTTCTTTTTTTTCTTTCCTCCTTCCTTTCCTTTCTTTTCCTTTCCTTTCCTTCCTTCCCGCAGTCACCAACCCTAGTGACGCCACTGTTCCCATCCAAGACCTTGCATAGCTTTTGAATCCAGATACAGGAAGAGAGGAACTTAGGTTACACTAAAGATAGGTCCTTGGTACATAAAGCCCAATAAACTGATTGGCAGCAATGGCAGGATTCTTTTCTAGCCATACCTGGAGATGGCAGACAGTCTCCTTTCTGCCCCATGGGACCCTGGGAATGGTAGTTTTTTAGGGTTTGAAAATTAGCAGGGAACTAACATGCAAACCCCTTTCTTTTTGATTCCAGTTCGCTTTGGTTTGGTCATGCTTTTGTTGGCGGGTCGCGCCGCGGATGCTCTGCCCCGTTGCTCTCAGTATACAGTCAATGCTCTGCAAGTGGCCAATTGCCAGGCTCAGCGCCACAAGATGCTCCCGGACCTCGATCCTTCCGTCCAGGTCCTCCTTCTGAACTTCAACTTCTTCTCCTCCATCCTGAATTCCTCCTTTCCGCTCATGAAGTCCCTGAAGGCGCTGTCTTTGGGGAAGCAACTGGGGGGATCCCTCTTTGTCGGGGAGAGAGCCTTCCAGAACGTGACCAACATCACCTTCCTGGACCTTGGGGGGAACAGGAACCTGACCCTGCACCCCAACGCTTTCAAGGGCCTCACTAAACTAGAGGTCTTGCTCTTGGATGCTGACGGTTTCAATGAAGAAGTCCTGGAAAAGGGTTACTTCCAGGATCTGGTCTCCCTGAAGAGGCTGGACCTCTCTGGAAACAACATCCGCAGGTTGAGGCCTGACCCAACTTTCCAAGGGCTGAAGAAGCTGAGCATCCTTCAGCTGAAGCTCAACAAAATCGGGGCCATTTGTGGGGACGACCTCCAGCATCTCAGGGGACATCGCCTGGACACTCTTGACCTGTCCTCCAACCGACTGCTCAGCTATCCATACTGCGGCAACCCTTTCCTCAACATCACTCTGGGGACGCTGGACATCTCCTCCAACTCCTGGAACGTGGACAAAGCTGAGCGGTTCTTCACCAGATTAAATGGCACCAGGATCCAGAACCTCAAGATGCAATACTCAGGAGCCTTGGGCCGAGGGTTCGGTTTCCACAATTCAAAAGATATCTCTGCCAGCACCTTCTCTGGCTTGCGTCACAGCAGTATCTTCTCCCTGGACATCTCCCATGGCTTCCTCAATGAGCTAGTCTCCTTGGCCTTCTTGGCCTTCCCCGATCTCAATGTCCTTCTTTTGAGATCCAACCAGATCACCAAGATCCACGACAGGGCTTTTGCAGGACTGAACCAACTGTCTGTTCTGGATCTCTCTGAGAACCTTCTCGGCGAACTCTATGAGGAGTCCCTGAGGGCCCTGAGATCATCTCTGCTGCAGCATCTCATCCTGAAGTCCAACCACATTGGAGCTGTCCAAAACGGCGCCTTGGCAGGCCTGAATTCCTTGCAGATCCTGGACCTTCAAGACAACGCACTTTCGCGGGTCCCAGCTGGGAATCTCCCATCCCTGCTACACCTGACGCTGCGGCAAAATCGGATCCGGGACGTCTGGGGCATTGAGCGGCTCGGGAAGAGCCTGGCTCACCTGGACCTCTCCTCCAACCGCCTGGACGATCTGGGGGGACTTTGGAGTCAACTTGCAGGAACCCCCAACTTGCTTTCTCTTAACCTCTCAAGCAACGGTCTCTCAAGGTGCTACCGAGTCGGAGAAGGCCCCAGACGACTCCAGGCCCTTGACCTTTCTCACAACAGCCTGGGAAACATCTGGGAAATGGAGAAATGTGTGAACATCTTTCAAGGCTTAGCAGAGCTGGCCGTCCTGAACCTCAGCTCCAACGGACTTCGGAGCTTGCCCGAGCGTCTTCTCCAGCCCTTAAGGTCTTTGCAGATGTTGAACCTCTCCAACAACCTCTTCCCTGTGCTTCCAAAGAGGGTCTTCTATGGCTTGGCATCCTTGCGTGTCCTCAGCCTGAGTGGGAATCCCTTGGTGACTCTCTCGCCTTCGCCGTTTCTCCCTTTGGAGGGCCTTCGGTCCTTGGATCTGAGCAGACTGTCCTTGCTTTGCGACTGTGGGCTGGTAGACCTCCAAGGCTGGATCCAGGAACGCAAGATCGTCTTGAGTGGAGCAGAGGCGATGCTCTCTTGCCTTCAGACCAGGCCTTCTTTCCAACGGTTCTCCTTGCCCTCGTTCCTAAAAGACCAGTGTGCCAAGTAAGATGTGGGCACCTGTGGCCTCTATACTGTCAGGGCACACCATCCACCCAAGAGGGAAAGGGATTCAATTCTGAGGAGAATGCTCCTTCTCTTAATGAACATTGGCATCAGTGGTGGCAAAAATAGGGCCAGGAAGCTC
Organism: Sceloporus undulatus; assembly: GCF_019175285.1. Classification (NCBI taxonomy): domain Eukaryota; kingdom Metazoa; phylum Chordata; class Lepidosauria; order Squamata; family Phrynosomatidae; genus Sceloporus; species Sceloporus undulatus. The sequence goes on from NC_056530.1 coordinate 25,762,786, forward strand.
CAGGCAGGGTTGGCACTGGCCCAGGTGGCAGATATTGGGCAGCAATACCAGTCCGTTGATTGTTTGTCGAATCATGTTTGCATTCTTTGCTTTCAGAAAATGGAGCTGGGTGTTTCAGTCGGTCCCATTGCCCTAAATTACCCTGTTGTCCTCATGGATGATGGGAGATGATGTCCATTCGCATAACACAGTGATAACACTATGGTTACACTTTAACATGACATGGTGACATCCTGGGGCATCCTGGGATTGGTAGTTTAGGGAGAGGCATGATGCTTTTCAGCCAGAGAGGTCTCGTAGCTACCCAAACTATACATCCCAGGATTCCATACTATAATGCAGCCATGTCCATTCAAGTGGAATCACAGGGCTATCATTGTGTATTATAAAAGGACCCCTCGGCAGGAGTAAATTTCAGGTTAAATTCTCTCTCCATTAGAAATCTGGTTGTCCCTAGATGTTTCTGACGTCCCCAACATTTTATATCTTTCAGGGATCCATGAAAATATACCTATGTAATACAATATATATGTCTATGTGTATTTGTCTGTATGAATATAGTATCTAGATGTATATAATACTGGACCATTATTGTAACAAAAGGGAGAACACTTCATGGAACTTCTTGTGAATCAATAACGTGATTGGAAAGAAAATCAGCCTTGAACTGATTTGGGATGAATGAGCCAACACTTCAGTCCACTTTCCTGGGGCTGTATCCTTCTTGTAATCATGTTTTTGCAGACAGATGTAATTTATTCCTATACATATCCTTTTAAAAAACAAACCAATGTGTTACTTTCATGCTTTAATGGATGTTTTTTGCCTCCCGGAACTCTTATAAGGAAGAACGTCATGGAAATAAAAGTTGTTACGATAGCTTAACCTGATACCACCATGATCTTTTCAAAGGACACTTGTGTCTATAAATGCCCAAAGAGTTTCCTAATACTCTTTACTCAAAGAGTAAATACTCAAAGAGCCTGCCTTCGGGGTTTCTGAGTGTGTGAGTGGAATCCCTTTCCCTGACGTTTGAATCCATTGCTCCATGTCCTTCTCTCTGGAGCAGCAGAGGATTGCATTTGAGCGAGGGACTTGGAATTCTAAGTATCTCAAGAAACTACAAGTCCCAGGATTCCATAGGCTGGATTCACAACAGTTATAAGGACTGGACACTGACTCAAGGGACCCCAAAGGACAGCTCATCCAACCCTGGACCATGCAGAAACAATTGCATTTAACTATGGAGTGGAGACACACTCCTGGCTAAGCGAGAAGCTTAAGAGAAGCCATGCATCGAAAGAAGGAGGAACCACAGAGACTGAGTTGAAGGCTTTCATAGGATTTAAGGAGGACCCATCTCCTTGCCCCCGTTGTCCTCCAAGGCTCCTGGGATGTTGGCCTGGGACTCCTCCCGGGGCTTGTGGCTCATGAAGACTTTGAGCAGGATCCGGTGCGCATCAGCAGCCACCTCCTCCACAAAGGCCTTGAGCATGTTGTAGACCACGGCAAAGGACAGCCCCATGGCGGCTATGGGCACCAGCTGCTTGGGCAACTTGGGGGCCTTGCCGGCCGCTTCGACCAGCAGCTCCACCACCAGCTCTGGGGCCACCTCCGCGGCCAGAGGGGCCTTGACCAGGGCCCTCAGCTGCTCAAAGGGAAGCTCTGCGTGTTCGGCCACCTTCCTCAAAGAGGACTCCTCCAGGCCAAAGTTAACGCAGTAGCCCTGGAGTGTCTTGACCAGGAGCTCCGTGTCGCACGCGATGGAGATCTCTGGGATGGGCTCTGCATGGACCCCACACGCCACCACACAGACCAGCCACAAGTGTTGCATGATGGCGCTCTTCTTCTTCTCCAGGAGGCGATGGGAGATGTTGGGGGTGGCCAGGAGGAAGGAGTGGCTCTTCTGGAGGTCCAGGTCTTTCCACAAGGTCTCCCCAAGGAGAGGGAAGTCATACTTGCTGAAGGAGAGGTTGGAAATCAGGAAGATCTTGGGAGACTTCACCCCGGAGGCTTGGAGGTCTCTCAGGCAGCCCTCGCGGATCTCCTGCAGGGCGTCTGCTTCGCTGAAACTGGAAGGACACTCCTGCCGACCCAGCTCCATATCTTCATCCACTTTGGAGCGGACGAAGTAGAAGTCCTTCCTGAGCTTCAGGAGGTACTGAGCCAGCTTGGCATGGATGAGGCCAAAGCGCTGAGAGGCAAGGATAATGAAGAAGTCATAGCAGGGGGCGTTGATCTGTTGCAAATACTCTCTCGGGTGGAAATCGGGGGCACCGATGCTCGGCAGGTCCCAGAGAATGACGCTGGCATACTTGGGGTGCGGGTAGGCTGTGGGTTCCTTGTTGGCGCTGGCACCTCTGGTTGGAGCTGCGCCTTCGTCCTCCGCACGCAGGTCCCGAAAGGCATTGATGAAGGTGGACTTGCCGACGCCAGGTTCACCGGTGATGCCCACGTCTAAGCAGATGTTCTCCAGGGATTGGAGAGTCCCTTTCAGTTGTTCAGAGTAGTCGGAAAAGCTTCCTTTCTCGAAGGCTCCCTTGAGGTCCTTGATCTGGGCCTCGGTCAGCGAGATCTTGTTCTCCGTCTCTTTCTCCGCCATGGAGGCAGCCGGGGGCCAAGATGGCGGTCAGCCTGGAGGAGAAAGCCATGGGAACAACAACCGTAAGTACCTGAAAATCCAGCGGCAGGACCACTTGGAGAATGGTTGCTCCCAGTTCAGAGGGAGCAGTGAATCCACTCCAAGTTTTAATGCAAGCTTTGAGAGAGCTGTCTAAGATGCTGAACCTGCTCAAAGTGGAGAGATCCAAATCTATCCAAAACCTGGAGCAGACTCCTTGCCCTTCTGACCCGGGAGACCACTCCACCGCTCCGCTCCACCTACATCCAAATTGAAATCAGTCATGTGAATTGAATCATAGACAACTATTGGGTGGGAGGCTGGGTTTTTGTGTGTGTGAACTGATGGTTAGACTCATCTGAACACAACAGACATGGGTCCGGCACACCTGACAATCTCACAGAGTCCAGCCTTTCAGATCTGCAAACAGGGATACCCTTGTGATCTTGAGGCCCTCTCATCTCTCAGGATCCCCCATTGCCTCACCTTTCCTCCAAACCCAATGTTCAGCCATGCTTCTCCTCTCCATCCTTACGCTGCTTCCATAGTCTGCTGGTCTAAGGCCAATTTTGGGGAAGGAATGGCTTTCCCAAGGCCCTGGCAGAGGGATCCATTCATTTCCAAAGCCACCTGGGCTGGATCTTAACTCATTTCTGCCAAGGGCTCAGAGCTGCTATAGAAACTGGGCTGCAAAGAAAAGGCCCTGCCAATTGGCCCAGTGCTCCAGCCCAGTGTGAGGTCAGCCACAGGCCAGTGATGCGCACTTTTTATGCATCTGGGAAGGCATCACCAGCTCCTCTTTCTTTTGCCACATTTGTCCTGAGACTTAAGAGATGTTAGCAATGGCTGGGGTTTTCCTTGGGACTTCCTATCTGCCTCAACGGCCTTTTGGGAGTGCAAAATTGAATGGTTTTGCCATGTCCAGATTCCCCAAACTTCGACCCTCTAGATGTTTTGGACTTCAGTTCCCAGAAGTCCCAGCCAGCTTGGCCAAGAAACAGGGATGCTGGGAGCTGCAGTCCTAAAGATCTGGAGGATCAGAGTTTGGGAATCACTGACCATGATGTTTCAACGCATGGATATCTGCTGTGCGGGGATTTTTGCAATGGGCACCAATTCAAAGGAAGAGTGGCGGGGTCTCCTTCTTTGGAGGTTTTCAAACAGGTTGGATGGCCATCTGTCGGGAGGGCTGGGATTCGGGGCATTCCTGCATGGCAGAAGGGGCTTGAACTGGGGTCCCTTCCAACTCTACGATTCTACGAAGTGCCAGAGCGCAACGAAAGCAACCTGCGCGCATCAGAAGGACAGACGCTTCCATGCAAACGGCAGAAATACGTTGCAATACAGGCAAGGAGGCTGAAAGAGACACAAACTTTTATTTCTCGTCCTGTGTCCGGCATATAAAATTACAAACGACAACAATGCAGCATATTTATAAAGTCACACAAGGTAATGAGGTCGGGTTTAAGACAAGTGGGGACACAATGAGAGCTTTGGGGCTGGGTTCAGGGATTGGGGGCCCTCCAGATATTTGGGGAATGACAGACGTTGTGGGCTAAACATCTGGAGGGCAAAAGCTTTTCTACCCTGGAGTCCAAAACATGCCAAAATCCAAGACACAGGCGCATTGATGCCCATGGGTTTCGGAAGGGACTGCAAAACATCCATGTTGCATCATGCAATTTTGGCCCATTAGAGAATAAAATGCATAGTGCATGAGCTGGAAGACCAATTGTAAATGTACCTTTTAAAAAGAAGCCGGATGGACATGCTTTATCCCTCTGTTTCCAGCTTCTGAATTGCAAACCAGTTCCCTTCTTGTTTGGGGGAAAATGTAAGTCGGTAACACAACTGCACCCCATTGCAGAAGCAGGTTGTGTAGGGGTTTCACAACAACAACCCGTCCCCATTTTGCTGAAGGCGCCGTCGACATCTCACAAGGCCACAGGATCCAAAGTTTGGGAACAGGAGCCAAACGTTGAGTGATGATAGCAGCCAAAATGGTCCGGCCCTTTATGGGACCGAACCTGGGAGAGGCAGGGTTTTAAGGCATTTGCTCTGAACCAATAATACATAAAAATAACATTTACACTAAAATCTCGTTTTAAAAAAACAACAAATTGCAGCTTTAAAATCACACTTAATTACAAAAGATCCACAAAGAACATTTACAACCGCTTTGGAGGAAGGAAGAGTCGGGTTCGAATACAGGTCCCAAAGCAGGAGCAGGGCATCACTCAGACCAGGAAAGACGACGTCTGCTTAAATTCGCCCTGCAAAACAGAGAGAAAGAAAGGGAGGGAAAGAAAGAAAGAAAGAAAGAAAGAACAGGGTGAGGAGATTAATATATATATATATATATATATACGGTTAATGTTAAAACGTGGCTTGTTTTTAATATGTATGCGTTTTGTTTGTTCTTGTTTGCCATATTTCAGCTGTGTGCATGTGGCATGTAACCAAAATAACAGTGCTGCTGCTTTTGTGGTGTTTTTGCCCCACAATCTAGTGTTTGGGGCTGTTTTTTGCCTGGCGTTGCATGGGACCCCACCGCCAATGCTTTTTGCAACCCCTGGTTTCTCAAGGAAGGAAGGAGGAAAGTGGGTCCTTTGGATACTTACGTCGCTCCGGTTGGAAGGCTGGCTGTAAATGACTTTCTTATTGGAGGTGCTAAAATGGGTTAGGGATAAAAAAGTGGGGATAAAAACAAGGGATGAGAAACAGGAGGAGGGGAAAAGGAGCCATCAATACCAATCCCAGGGCTGCAATCCCGACCAGACAAGTGTCTACTCACTCTCTTCTTTCTGAAAAGGAAAACAAAGAGGGAGATACATTAGCCAACAAAGGAAGGCTCTGATCCAGTCTCATAGTGTCTTCTCCTGGGCATGATTCCCATAGACACTCATGGACTCACGCATCCAAACACTTGCATCACGCATTTTATGCATTTGAGTTGGCCCAATACGTATATCAGTGTTTTGTGGGGTTTGGATGTTGTTCTGCTTTGCTACACGGCCAATGCTTCTACCTCTGGATATGCAAGAGATGCATTGCTGGGGACCTTGCACAATGCGCAATTATACCACTCTGATCCCAGTTTAACTCCCTGGGGTCACTGGTGCGGCCAATGCATGGACGGAGGAGGCAACCAAGAAGCAGGGACCATCTCCCATCTTGGCCATAGTTCCCCAGGGAGAAGAAATGAATTCATCTTGCCCTGGAAAACTGGAGACAGAGGACAGTCCATGCTTCTTGCTCACTTCCCTTCCATCCTATTTCCCTGACCATTCAGTGGCCATACTGGTGTCCTATGGGACTGGGGGCAATAAGGGATACGTAGCACCAAGGGCTGCAAACTCTCACGGCGAACCCCTTTGTTGGAGCTCTCCAAGCCGTCGAACTCCATCTCCCAAAGGACTCCGGTGGCTACTTACTGCTGAAGTATCCCCGGCTGTAGGCAAACCAGACGCCAAAGATGACCAGCCCCAAGACGATGAGAAGGACCACCACGGCCGCCACGATGCCCCCAACGTTGACTTCGCCTGCAAGTGTGGCATAAGAATAAATGAACATGTATTATTTATTTCAAGGATCTATATCCCGCCTTTTGCCCAGAATGGGACTCAAGGCGGGTTGCGGTACTTTGGGCACAAAATGACATTTCAGTAACTCTCCAAGAGAGCCTCCATAGTGTAATGGGTTGAGCATCAAGGTACAACTCTGGGGACCAGGGTTCGAATCCTTGATCGGCCATGGGAACCCATTGGGTGACCTTAGGCAAGTCCCAAACTCTCAGCCTCAGAGGAAGGCAAAGGCAAATCTTGCCAAGAAATCCCCATGGAGGCCTTAGGATCACCAACTTCAGAGGCTGAGAGAGCAGGATTTGTCCCAGGTCTCCCCCGGGATTTCCAGGACTGAGCAGGGATTCGAACCCAGGCCAGAGTCCGAATCCAACCCTCGAGTGACTCCACCTTCTAAATAAAAAGGTTGATGCCAACTTACTGGTCTCCATGAGCACTGCATCGGACTTCTGGGGCAGCCCTACTTTGTTCTCTGCCTCGCAGTAGTAATCCCCGGCATCGAAGGCAGTCGCGGGTTCGAAAGTCTGGGGAGAAGGAGAGGGAGAAGTGAGGCTTAGCAAGAGCTGGATTGCAGAGATATGGGCCACATCTGAACTGCAGAAATAACGTGGTTTGAAACCAGTTTAAAGGAGCCATCCTAAAGGATCCTGGGATTTGTCGTTTACTCTTTGCAGAGAAGATGAGAAGAGAGGCACTCTGGCACCTCTCTAATAATAATAATAATAATAATAATAATAATAATAATAATAATAATTTATTTATATCCAGCCTCTTCTAAACTACATATCCCAGGTTTCCACAGGATGCAGCTATTGCATTTCAAATGGTACCAAACTGCATTATTTCTACAGTGCAGATGCATCTCTGGTTAGTTATGGATGCTAGATTCTACATAGCTATTTGTGTGTGGTACCCTTTCTGCCCCCAAAGTCAAAGCCCACCCCACTGAAGATCTTCCAAGGGGGCACCCCTCCATTTTGAGGACTTACCAACACCCCGGTTTTGTCGTCCAGGGAGTAGGAAGAGTTCTTGAACAAGGTGCTGGTTTTGGGGTCTGTGGGCATCTGGACGTTGTCTCTGAACCACTTGAAGGTCGGGCGAGGGTTGGCATCGGTCTCCACGCAGGTGAGGACAGCCTTGGTGCCAATGGTCACTACGGACGGCACATGGGCCTTGGGCTTGGATGGTGGGACTGCAAAGACAGTAAGGAAGGGAATGAGGGCAAGGGATATATTGGTCAGGATGCCCAGCGGACGCATCGGAGATTCAGGCCAGAGTAGCCATTGCCAAGGGGCACTTGAAAGGTGGCACTCGAAAAATACAACAACAACAACAACAACAATAATAATAAAGATTTATTTCTAGCCCTCCCAATCACAAAGAATCCGGGGGAGTTATAACAACAATAAAATACAATAAAAACATTAAAAGCATTTTAAAAAAGGCAGAAAGATAGACGGGGAAGAATAGACAGATGAGGGGACAATATCTCTATATCTGGGGAGGGTAACTAGGTTGGAAAGGCTGCCGGAAGAGGTCCGTCTTGAGTGCTTTCTTAAAAGCTGTCAGAGTGGGAATGTGACGGATCTCCTCCGTCAGTCGTTCCATAGTTTAGGAGCAGGAGTAGAGAAGGCCCTCCGGGAGACTGATGTTAGCCTAGATCTTTTTGGCTGTAGTAGATTTCTTCCAGAGGACCTTAGTGTGTGGGACGATGGACAATAAGGAAGAAGGCATTCCCTCAAGTACTCTGGGCCCAAGCCATGGAGGGCTTTAAAGGTAATCACCAACACCTTGTACTTTGCCCGGAAACTAATAGGCAGCCAGTGCAGGGACTTCAAGGCCGGTGTTATATGGTCATTCCTAGAAGTTCCCGTGATCAATCTGGCTGCCATATTTTGTACGAACTGAAGTTTCTGAACTTGGCACAAGGGTAGCCCCAAGTAGAGTGCATTACAGAAGTCCAATCGAGAGGTGACCAGTGCATGTACTACTGTTTCCAGGTCCCTCGGCTCCAGGAAGGGGCACAGTTGGCGTATCAGACGAAGCTGATAGCAGGCGCTCTTGACTGTCGCATCCACCTGAGCTGTCAGTTGGAGCAACGAGTCAAGGAGCACCCCCCTCCCCCAAACTGCAGACCGAATCCTTCAGGGGAAGTGTGACCCCATCCAGAACTGGCTGACACAACTCCATTCCTGGATTTGGGGTTCCTATAGCAAGTACCTCCATCTTACCTGGATTCAGCCTGAGTTGGTTTTCCCTCATCCAGTCCATTACCGCCCCAAGACAGGCATTCAGTGGAGAGATGCCATCCTTAGTCACTGCTTCAGTCCGAGACATAGAGAAGTATATTTGGGTGTCATCAGCGTACTGATAACACCCCGCCCCATGTCTCTGGATGATCTCTCCCAGCGGCTTCATGTCAATGTTGAATAGCATTGGGGACAGGATCGCACCTTGAGGGACCCCCGATTTGAGCTCCCTCTTGGCCGAACAACTGTCCCCAAGCGACACCATCTGGAACCTGCCCGAGAGGTAGGATCGGAACCACTGCAATGCAGTGCCTCCAATACCCAACTCTCTCAGGCGTTCCAGAAGGATACCGTGGTCAATGGTATCAAAGGCCACTGAGATGTCCAAGAGCACCAGCAGGGTGACACTTCCCCTGTCGATGCCCAGACGGAGATCATCGACTAAGGCGACCATGGCAGTCTCCACTCCGTATCCCATCCTGAATCTGGTTTGAAATGGATCCAGAAAATCCGTTTCCTCCAAGACTGCTTGTAGTTGATTGGCGACCGCTCTCTCGATCACCTTGCTCAGGAACGGTAGTAGCGAGACTGGTCTGTAGTTATTTCTATCCAGGGGGTCCAGGGAGGGCTTTTTTAAGAGTGGTCTAATGTTTTTCAGCATCTCCATGACTTTTTCTCCCTCCTGGAGAGCCAGCCAGGATGGGCAAGTCGTCTTTGTCAAACCACAGAGAAGCTTGTCCACATCCTCAGTACTTTCCAACTCAAATAGATCCAGCCTAACAGTAATGGCGGAGGCACTGGGTGCCTCTCTAGTTGTCTCTGTCCTCAAATTGGCATCCAAATCTGCTCTTATCCAAGAGATTTTATCAATAATAGCCAGACTATATAGCCAGACTCAATCAATGCTTTGATTGGGATTTCCTGCATGGCAGGGGGTTGGACTGCATGGCTTCTGTGGTCTCTTCCAACTCTATGATTCTACACACACACACACACACGTATATTTATACACACACATATGTTTTTACTAAATTGATTTTATCTATCTATCTATCTATCTATCTATCTATCTATCTACAATCAATTTTTCAAACAAAAGGGGTGGCATTTTAAAAAGTCATTTGGTTTAAGCCAAGGTTTAAACCATGGTTTAAACAAACCTGGCACAAACAATGGCTTAAACTGGCGGTTCCCAACCTTTGGTCTTCCAGGGGTTTAGCCCCAGCCAGATTGACTAACTGTCAGGGATTCTGGGAGCTGAAGTTCAGTTCAAGCCACAGTTTAAACAAACCTGGTTCAAACCATGGTTTAAGAAAGAGGTTTAGACCATCTGATGCCGCCTGCGGATTCGAAAGGTGCAGGAAAGCTATACCTTGGACGATGAGCTCCACCTGCGACTGAGAGAAGGAGTTGCCAAGCACCTCACAGGTATACAAGCCCGAATCTTTGCGCGTCGCTGACTTCAGGTAGATCTCATTTGGGTAGAAAACAGCCCGGTCTTTGTAGCCGTCTGATGAGAAAGAAAGAAAGAAAGAAAGAAAGAAAGAAAGAAAGAAAATGTTCAATTGAACACAAATAAATGCTAGGAAGACCCACATATGCCTGGGTGGCACACCCTGAACATGGGCAACTGCCACAGGTTGGGAATGGGCCACATGCCCTTCCTTCACCAACTACATGCCCCTGTTTTATTTACCCAAATCTCCCTCCTCTATGCACACATTTTAGGAAGTGAAGGGGGCAACTTTGCAATGACTTTGCCACAACCCACACAAACACACCCAGCTGATGTAGGCAGCATCTGCACTGCAGATATAACCCACTTTGATACTGCTTTAACTTCCATGGCTCCATCCTATGCAATCCTGGGATTTGCAGTTTGCTGTGGCACCAGAGCTCTCTGACAGACAAGGCTAGCTGCCTTGCAAAACCTAGGGCAGGTCACACACTCTCAGCCTCAGAGGAAAGCCATGCCAAACGCCCCTCTTGCTAAAGAAACCTTGCAATGGATTCATCTTAGGGTCACCTTAATACACTTAGAGACACACAAAGATACACACTTTGGCTACACACCAGTGAATTGGTTGTCATGATAGAACAACACCGTGGTGCCATCTCTCTGGAACTTCCACTCCTGGCGTTTCGGGGTCCCCTGCGACGCCAAGGCTTTGCAAGGCAAGTTGACCGCTGAAATTTCGGAGGAGGAGGAAATATTAGGGTTGTCAAAGGACACAAAGGGCACACTTTGTCCAATAAATGCACAAATGATGTGTCAAAAATCCAAGTGGAGGGAAGGAAGGAAGGAAGGAAGGAAGGAAGGAAGGAAGGAAAAAAGAAAGGTAAGAAGGAAAGAAGGAAGGAAGGAAGGAAAAAAGAAAGGAAAGAAGGAAGGTAATAAGGAAGGAAGGAAAAAAGAAAGGAAAGAAGGAAGGTAAGAAGGAAGGAAGGAAGGAAGGAAGGAAAAAAGAAAGGTAAGAAGGAAAAAAGAAAGGAAAGAAGGAAGGTAATAAGGAAGGAAAAAAGAAAGGTAAGAAGGAAGGCAGGCAGGCAGGCAGGCACTACTGCCTGGATGGTACATACTGCAATTCCAGGCCTATTTGGGGATGATGGGGATGGTAGTCCAGATCCCATCTAGTTGGGAAAGGCTGCTGCGTAGGACATATCCAGACTTAACCAAAGCGCTCCAAAATCCCTTGGGATTAGGAGAAGGCAAGGAAAGGGAATCGCACCCAGGACTTACGCTGGTTCTCGGGGGTTTCGACGACGGTGGTCTGACCCAAGATGGAGGACACTGCGGGGAAGAGAAACGTTTTAAAACATATTTTAAAAGACATTATTATATCGCAGCTCAACCATGTAAACCCATTGGGCACCCTTGGGAAAGTCACACTCTCTCAGCCTCGGAGGATGGCCATGGCAAACCCTCTCTGAGCAAATCATGCCAGGAAAACCTGAGTCACAAACGACTTGAAGAGCCACAACAACACTGAGCATCTTTCTTGCTACTTTCGATGCTTTTGGGCTTGGTGTGCAAATAGTGGTGGATGAAAGTGCCCAGCATTTGTTGCCAAAAGGGGGGATGTTGAAGGCCGACAACCACATCAGACACACAAACACACCTCCGCAGACAGAGAGGAGTCCAATGCGCTGATGCACACATGGAGATAAATGTAAAAAAGGACTTTCACGTCTCTTTAATGGGTTCCAGGAAGAGGAGGCCACAAAAACTATGACTCAGGGCTCAACGCTGTTAAGCTTGGCAGAGGTTGGCAAAGTCCCAAGGGTCACGGGAGACGCCTTACACAGACACACTTTTGTTCCAACAGAGGTGTGCGAAAAGGGACAAGCGCAATCCTGGGATACGAGACGGGACCCAAAGGGACTCATGTGCCAGGAGGCACCTCAATGCTGGAGAATGGGGTCATGCATGGACCCTAGGGACTAGGACTGGAAAGGCCATTGCAGAGCAAAGACATGCACCTGAGCACTAAAGTCAGAATTGCCCAGGCCACTGTATTCCCCATCATCCCCATGAACAGATGCAAGAGTTGGAGAGGGAAGGAAGCAGAGAGAAAGAGAACCAACTCCTTTGAAATGTGGGTCTGGAGAAGAGGACTTCGGATGAGAGGGTCCTTGGACAGATCAGGCCAGGGCTGTCTTTGGATGCAAAGATGGTCGAGACTATCATCCTTTGGCCACATCATAAGGCATGGGTAACTGGGAAACACAAGAATGCTAGGAAAGGTAAAAGAAAGGGAGGAAGACCACAGACAAGATGGAAAGAGTTGCCCAAGGGGCATATTATGGGCAAGGGCTTATTGCAGGATCTGGGCAAGGAAGCAGAGGAGGAGAGGGCTTCTTGGAGAGGTCTCATCCATAGAGTTGCTATGAGTCGGAGCCAACTCCAGGGCAGCTAACAACAACAACAAGGGATGGAGTAAGGAACCAGTGTGGCACAGTGGTTTGAGCCTTGGACCATGACTCTGGAAGCCAGGATTCAATGATGGAAGTCCTCTGGGAGACCTTGGGCAATGAGTTGCACTCTCTCAGCCTCAGGGGAAGGCAGTGGCAACGCTCCTCTGAACACACCTTGCCAAGAAGACCCCAGGACAGGTTTGCTTTAGGGTCACCGTGAGTCGGAAATGGCTCGAAGGCCCAGAACAAGGGTTAAAGGAGGCCTGGCAGGCCGGGGTTAAGCGGCCTTCCGACCCACCGGCAGGAATTTCTGGCTTCCCCAGTTCTGGCTTCCTTCCTTCCCTCCTACGCTGCTCACATACACATTACTCACTTGGGCAGAGCAACACACAAGGCAAGCCATCTCTGCACCCTTTCAGTAAGGTTTGTATGTTTGCAAAGAGCAGACTTCCTAGTTGCTTTGTTTTCTCCCGGCTCCCCTTCCTTTGCAGATTCTGACCTCATTGGAGGAAATAAGGCCCTGCTCCTTTGTATAACCAACTCCAGCTGAGACAACTGGTTTTTATGGTATTTACTGGACACTGGTCACGGCAGGAGTTCCCAGCAGAGCATTGAGAGGTTTAAAAGCACTAGATTTGTCCAGCCCAGAGCAAAACACTCTGATCTGGAAAGCTAAGCTGGATCAGCCCTGGTTTGCACTTGGATGGGGGGTATTGCAAGCCGTGTGTCAGAGGAAGGAACGGCCAAAACCACCTCTGAGGATCCCTTGCCAAAGAAAACTCTTTATGAAATGGCGTAAAAAGCGAAGCAGAGTCAGCCCCGGTTAGGACTTGGATGTGAAACCACCAGGTGCCATGAGTTTTGACCTGGCCCTGAACCAGGGTGAACTATAGCTCCCAACAGAGGCGTCTTATATCCGAGTAACATGACCGTCCTTTTTCGGCAAGGCAATAGACGGTCATGTTATTGGATCCAGACGCCTCTGTTGAGAGCCATAGGATGGTTTGGTCTTCAAGCTTCCAAACAGAATGGAGCCCTTGTTCTCCAAAACCAGAATAAAGGAGCCAGCAGGCAAAGCAACACATTTCCGTTCCGTGTTCAGATGCGCGTCCATATGCGCCGGCTGTTAAGCCCCCCTGGGGTTACGCTATTCAACAAGAAAAGGAAGAGGATGTGAAATGAGGAAAGGGAGGCTGGATGCCAAGCCAGGGCCAGACAAAGCCAGACAAAATGACACACAACCCACACTTTGCAGCCACAAAACGGGTGGAGTGCGCAAAACGAATCGCCAGCCCTGTCTATGGGGCTTTTATTAGAGGGCTGGGCTAAGAACGATAAAGAGGATAAGGTTTTACAGTGGCCTCTTTATCCACGCATTCAAGCATTCGTGGCTTGGAAACATTTTAAGAAAACAACAACAACAACAATAGGGAAGGAAGGAAAAGATAGATAGATAGATAGATAGATAGATAGATAGAGTCTCTTGGAAGTGCAATCCCACAAGCATCCCTGATGCAACAAGACAATGTCTGAGGTCTATAGGGAAATACATAGAGAATTCAGGAAAGCACTAAGGGGAAATAAGCCAGTATAAACAACACTGGATCCAAGTGGGAATAGGGTCTCCGGAGGAGGAGGAGGAGGGAAAGGTAAACAGGGCCCCAATTTGCTTGGGAAGAAAAAGCCACCTTTCATGCTTGGATGGTCCTTTAACTCCCAAGTTAACTCCTAGGTTGCTGGCGCCGCATTGCTCCGAAATTCAGGCCTCGCTGGCCAGGGTTTGACGGATTCAAATACAAGGAGAGGTTCCAAAGACCAAAGTTTGGGAATCAAAGTGGTGTCAAAGTGCATTGTTTCTACGTTCAACATTCAAGCCATGATGTGCCATGCTGGCTCTTCTACAAAAAGTAGTTGTGGATGAGGTTATGAGGATGTAATTTTGAAAGTACACATCCATGTTATTTACAGGACTTTCCCGAAACATCGAATTTCGTCCCGGGTCAAAGTGCTCAGACCTGGCCTGCCCTGAATGTTGGTAAAAGGCTAGCGAAATAAACATTAACCTGCCATCATTGCAATGGAGATCCCACCGTTTTATATAACCACAGACCTGTATTTGACAGACATCAAGTTTATGGGAATCTGTATCTATTCTTGGAAATTGGGCCAGCTTTAGATACGCCTCGCCTTTGTTTTATCGCATCCGACACATTCTTCCTGCCTGCCTTTCCTCCTCTCTCTCTTTTCTGTTTCTGTTCCTTTGTAATTGGTTTAAAAACACAGAATTATTATTATTATTATTATTATTATTATTATTATTATTATTATTATGGTTTTAAAAAGCTACGCTCCTTCCCAACTCTTCAAAAGCGAATAAGATAAACCCAGGAGGACCTTCGCTGACCGTAAAGCAAATTCCAAAGTGCATATTGTCGCAATCCCTTTGTTAGGACAACCAAGACAACATGCTCTGTGGGGGGAAAACGCTGTCAAAATGTGCACAAAGTGGCAGAAAAAGTTCCTTTTAGGGGGTGCGTAATGGGGTTTCTTGAGTCTCGGCAATGCGTTTGTCAGCCGGATCCTTTACAAAGATGACTCTTTCCAGCAAAAAGCATCAGGAGTGATGTCCTGAGCGTCTGAGGTCCAAGACCCGATGGACCAGTTTGGGGAGTAGCTTCCATGGGTCAAGGAGGCCTGGGGTGAGCAAGCGGGTCACCTGCCAGCTCCCAGTTAACAAAATGCCAAGGTGTGGCTGCAAAGGAGCCACAAACATGACCCTGCTTGCCTTTGGTTTGACACAACTCCTCCTCCTGACGCACTGTGTTTGTCTAGCGCTGCAGAGAAACGCCAGGCAGGCTCTGGGCCGCATGCCCTGGTTGTGGTTGTTGCTGGTGTTCCCTTCAGAGCGGTCTGAGCATTGGACTAATCTGGGTTTGATTCCCAGTTCGGCCATCAAACCCTTTGGACCTACACACAATACACTTGTCCCTCCATATTCACTAGAGTTAGGGGCAGAAGACCCCTGTGAATATGGAAAAAACGCAAATAACCAAAATGCCATGTTTATACCTGAGAGAACACCTCTCTAGGGATCTCTAGGTCCTCCAGAGCAACTCTATGGTCAACTTTAACTAAAAGTGGCACTGAAAGACCTAGAGATTCCTAGAGAGGACACTCCACTAGGTCTTTGTAGCTCCTCCAGGGAAACTCTATGGTCAACTTTAACTAAAAGTGGCACTGAAAG
>NC_056530.1:25783394-25863620 GCF_019175285.1 Sceloporus undulatus
GTGTCCCGAGTCTCACTGTTTGAGAGAAAGGCAGCAGACGCAGGAATAGGACAAGGACTAATGATAATAAGGACACAATACTATACACTAAGAATGGAGGCAAAGAGGCCTTGCTTTCCTGGGTGCCTCCAGGAACCCTTGCAAAACCTTTGTAGACACAGAGAGAGACCCGAAAAAGAAACTGTCCTGAGTCAGACTTTCAGGCCAGATTTCAAGGAGAGGAAGGAAAAGGTGTTTCTACTCAGCAGGGAAGCATTTCCCTCATGATGTACCTTCTATCTATTCCTTCTGGAGACCCTTTTGTGGGGTTTTCTTGGCAAGCCCCAAAACCCATTCAACCCAAATGACAAAGTCTGCTTCTTTTCTTCCTGTCTCTTTCCTTTTCTCTCTCTCCCACTTCCTCCTTTTCTCCCACTCTTTCTTCCCCTTCTCTCTTTTTCTTTCTTTTCATCCACTTTTCCCATTTCTTTTCCTCTTCTTTTCCTCCTATTCCTTTTCTCCTTTTTTCTTCCTATTTCTTTACTCCCTCTTTCCCCTTTTATTTCCTTCCTACTCTTCCTCCCATTTCCTCTCTTTCCCCTCTTATTTCTTTTCTCCCTTTTTCCTCCTTTTTCTCTCCTTCTTCCTTTCCCCCCATTTCTTTTCTCCTTCTTTCCTCCTCCTTTGTCTTTCCTTCCATTTCCTTTTCTCCCTTTTTTCTCTTCTATCTCTTTGCTTCCTCCATTTCTTTTCTCCCTCCTTTCCCCTCCTATTCCCTTTCTCTCTTTCCCCCTTCTATTTCCTTCCTCCTTTCCTCCCATTCCTTTTCTCCTCCTTTCCCCTCCTTTTTCTTTGTTTCTCTTTCTTTCTTTCCTTCCATTCCTTTTCTCTTCTATCTCTTTCCTTCCTCCTTCCATTTCTTTTCTCCCTCCTTTCCCTCCCATTCCCTTTCTCTCTTTTCCCCTTCTATCACTTTCCTTCCTCCTTTCCCCTCCTATTCCTTCTTTCCCTCTTTTTCTCTTCTATCTCTTCCCTTCCTCCTTTCAATCCCATTCCCCTTCTCTCTCTCTTTCCCTCTTCTCTTCCTTCCTTCCCTCCCTCCTTCTCCCACTCACCCAGTCCTGAGCCCAGGAAGAGCCAGAGCCAGAGCCGGCCCTCTGCTGCTGCTGCTGCCATGGCCGCCCTCCTTCACTCCAGTCTCCTTCTCCGTCCGCCCAGAAGAGCAGCCGGAGCCAGCGAAGGAAGGACGCAGGTGAGCCCCCGCCCGGCTCTGATTGGCTCCTGCGCCCGTCCATCACGCCCTCTGGCCCCGCCCCCTCGGACAGGTGAGGCCGGAAAGAGGCGGGGCCCAAAGCAAGAACCCCATTGGCTGCTGCTGCTGCGAGTCCCTTAGTTCAGTATTAGGCCGCCTTTCTCCCAGAGAGGGACCCAAGGCGGCTTACTTCAAAACACACACAAACACCCTGCAATCAAAGCAACCTTTCATACTTAGAATTCAGATCCCAGGACTGTTAATAACAATAACACACTTTAATAACAAACAACAACAACAACAACACACTATAATAAGACACAATAACACTTTGTAGGGCAAAGTTTAATATCTTGGGGCCCTTCTATCTCTCCTCTCCATGGTTTCCCCTTTGAGCGGCTGCCTCTCTCTCTCCTCTACTTCCGCTCCATCTCTATGGTCGCTGCCCTCATAACCTTCCCTCCTTCGTGCCAGTCTTCCGCTCGCATCCGGGTTTTAGCGGCTGCGCATGCGCAGTGGCCCCGAGCGGGGAGGGAAAAAACCCCTTCCAAGATGGCGTCTGCGAGCAACATGGCGGCGGAGGAGCAAGAGAAGGAGGCGGCGGCGGCGGCTCCTGAAGCATCGGCGGCCGGGGCTCCTCCTTCTCCGCGCAGCCCGAGCGCTGAGGGCGAGGAGAGGGCGGTGCCTGCGGCCACAGCCTCCGTCGTGGCCGGTGAGGGAGGCCTTGAACCCTCTGTCAATGGGGATGCTTTGAGGGAGAGTTCCTGCATGGTCTCTTCCGCCTCTGGGGCCCCGGGGCACCTCTTGAGACCGAGGCATCATAGGAGAACCTTGTTGTCATTATGTGTTTTCACCTTCATTCCCTTCACTTGATTGCCTCCTTCGATCTGCAGGAACGGACCCAGATGCGGCCGCTAAGCCAGCCAGCAACGGCACTCCGAAGCCGGAGGAGGCGACCCCAGGGCAAGGGTGCAATGGGCTCAGCGTGGAAGCCACTGCCGTTGCTGCCGTTGCCACTATTGCCACTGCTCCATCCGTGCAGCCAGAGCCATCCAGGGAAGAGGCCCCTCAGCCCCCACCGGCCCCCGATCTGGTGACCCATATGGCCCTCAACCCGGCCATGGAGGACCTCTCCATCACCTACCCACTGGACTTTGAGCGCTACTGGCGGGCCGCTCAGGAGAACCCCCTCGACTTCACGGCTTGGACTGAGCTGCTGCAATACGTGGAGCAAGAGGTAGGCAGGGAGAAGGAGGCCTGGAGAGGGACACAGGATCATAGAGCTGGAAGAGGCCCCAAGAAGGGCCCTGATCCAGCCCAACCCCTTTATTCTGCCATGCAGGAACTCTCAGTCAGAGCCTCCCCATTGACAGATGGCCATCCAGCCTCTGCTTAAAGACAGCCTCCAAGGAAGGAGATTCCATCACAGTCTCCAAGGCAATGCCCTGACTCTCACGAAGTCCCTCTTTTCTCTTTTCCTGGAGCTTGCATCCATTCCTCCATTGTCTCCTATTCTCTGGAGCAGCAGAAAACAAGCTTGCTCCCTCCTCAACATGACATCCCTTCAAAGATTTAAACAGGGCTATCATATCCCCTCTTGTAGCAGCAATGACCTGCGCACTGATAGGCAGCATGAAATCCAACTTGCTCTCTGTAGCCCTGTCTCTCTGCAGCCCAAATACTGTACCGTTTTATATAAGGGACAGGATTACTGTATAGGAGAAGCCCAGGGAGCCCTCCAGCCACTGCTTCCGCCTTTGAAGGCAACATTGGCAGTGCTCCTGGTTGTCCGTTCGTGAGGCAGAAGCCGGCAGCTAGCAAATATTCCCAAATTAGCTTTGTTTTTATTAAGTCTTAACGCTTCTTCTCTCTCTTCTTGCCCTTGCAGAATCACATCTACGCAGCCCGCAAGGCCTTCGACAGCTTCTTCCTGCGCTACCCATACTGCTATGGCTATTGGAAGAAGTATGCAGACATGGAGCGGCGCTTTGACTTCATCAAGGAGACGGAGGAGGTAGGAGGTCCAAGCGGGGCTGAGAAAAAGACTCGCCCGGAAAACCTTAACATTCAGGCAGGCTTATACAGCAAGGGATGGTCTTTCAGAGCACCACATGTCCTCTGCGAGGGAAGCGTACACCACTCAGAAACCAATGCTGGCGTGGGGTGATTTCAAATGACTGCCATTGTGGGTCTGCTTTTGGCAGTCCTGGATCCTGGAGAGGCGGAGATGCAAGACCTTGAGTGTCAAGGAAGAGTGAAATAGCTCCTCATGGCTGGGAGAGAAAGCACATCATAATCTGCCCCTCTTTTCCCCCTCACCACCATTTGCAGGTTTTCCAGCGAGGTCTGCAGTCGATCCCATTGAGCATGGACCTGTGGATCCATTACATCTCCTTCCTGCAGTCCTCCTTAGATATGAACCAGCCAGACTCAGCGCAGAAGATCTGTGGGTAAGTGATGTGAGATCATGGGTCCTGGGTCGCGAGGGAGGGAGGGATTGAAGGCTTCTTTACCGGATTCTCCCTCTCCTCGCCATGAAGGAGGACGGTCCTCACTTGCTCTTGTTCTGCTCTTTCCCTTGCAGCACCTTCGAGTCGGCTATAGCAGCGGCAGGAGTGGACTTCCGTTCTGACAAACTCTGGGAGATGTATGTGGAATGGCAGCGGGAGCAAGGAGACCTGAAGGCTATGACTGGCATTTATGACCGCGTGCTCAGCACCCCCACCCAGCTCTACAGCCATCACTGGGAAAAGTAAGCCTCTCCTCCAGAGTCACATTGCTGGCAGAATGGTTGGGTGAAGTGATGGAGGAGCATTCAACAGCCTCTGCAACTTCTTGTAATGGAGTGGGGGGGAAGAATCAATCTTCTTATTTCCTTGCTGATGTATTGGATTCACATTATCACTGTTTCCTCGCATCTGAGGTGGGAATGGTAATGCAGGCTCATGTAATACAGTGTCCTAATGCATACACCTGTTACAAAGATCTTTGTTTTGATAAAACATGCATGAAATGAATTGAGCAGCCTAAATGCTCATTACTAGTAGCTGCCATAGTACATCACTCTTCCAACTGTGTTGTTTAGGATTCCCCTAATGTCTGTATTGCCCAGACCTCCATTAGTCCTGGATGGCTACTTCAGGAAGGCTTGAGAAGGTCAAGCAGCGACTCTGGAGTGTGTGGCTAGGCTTGCCACTTCCAGAGTAACAGCAGCCATGTCTTGCTTTCCCTGGGCTTAGGTTCAAGGAACATGTGGCCAGCCACCACCCCAGAGATATCCTCTCCAACGAAGAGCTATTGTGGTTGCAGTCGAAAATGGCCTCCGAGACAGGGGCCAAGACCACAGAAATGGAGGCTGAGGAGGCACCGCCGGGGGAAGACTTGCCACTCAAGACAGACACGAAGCAGGAGATGGGAGATGGGAGCCAAGTGCTGGTGAGTGTTAATGCTACTGGATGCTTTTCTGTCCTGGGTTTCTGGAGCTGTTGGTTTTCGGGGGGTGGCCTTCTCAGTGAGTGTCTCCCATACCCAGAGGTTATATGTCCCTGTCAGGTACTGCGAATAAACTCCATCTCCTCCCCAAGAGGTTTGTGTAGAGATCAAGCAGGCCTTTGAAGTGAGCCAGCCATATTCCTGT
This sequence comes from Sceloporus undulatus, assembly GCF_019175285.1. Classification (NCBI taxonomy): domain Eukaryota; kingdom Metazoa; phylum Chordata; class Lepidosauria; order Squamata; family Phrynosomatidae; genus Sceloporus; species Sceloporus undulatus. The sequence goes on from NC_056530.1 coordinate 25,788,263, forward strand.
CTCTGCTCAGACCTTCTTAAGTCCACCTTTTCTTGGTAACAACCAAGCCAATTTCTCTTGGATTTCAGGGGCCCATGGACCAGGACAAGGTCCGGGAAGTGGTCATTTCCATTCGCCAGCAGATCCACAGCCAGAACGAGGCTGAAGTCAGCAAGCGCTGGAATTTTGAGGAAGGGGTTTGTACAGCGTCTTTTCTTGCTGGTATTCTAGTGTTGAGTTTAATTAATCTCGTCTTAAAAACTGAGGGCTCAGTCACTTTCCTGGAGTTGCACTGCCACTTCCCTTTTAACCTCTTTCCTCTTACCACCATATTGTTCCCCTTCCTCCTTGTATTTTGCCCTCAGATCAAAAGGCCCTACTTCCATGTGAAGCCACTGGAGCGGGCGCAGCTGCGGAACTGGCGAGAGTACTTGGATTTTGAGATCGCCAGTGGATCGCATGAGCGAACCATTGTGCTCTTTGAACGCTGCGTCATTGCTTGCGCCCTCTATGAGGAGTTCTGGATCAAGGTACGTACCTCCATGGATGGCATCACCCTCCCACAGTTTATCTTTTCCAAACTCCCTTGATGCCATTGTCAGTAAAAGTGGCGGCTCCCACTTGAGTGAGTGACTTCGGAGCTTCCTGGGCTAACTTTAAAACCACTGTTGGCTTTCCTTTCCTGCCCTCCATTGGCTCCCCATTTTCCCAATCTAGTACACCAGATACCTTGAGAACCACAATGTGGCCGGGGCTCGGAGCGTCTTCCAGCGAGCGTGTTGTTACCACCTCCCCCGAAAACCAAACATCCATCTCCTCTGGGCAGCATTCGAAGAGAAGCACGGTAAGCAGATTTTACTCTGCCTTGCATCTCCTCCTCCTGGGAAATGTTCAGGGGGTTGAGATGCCCCAAGTGTGAAGGGTTTTCCATATTGTCTCCAGAATTCAAGATAGCAAGAATATTGGCTTGCTTGGTTTTTTCATATCATTGGGACTCAACTCAGCTTAAAACAAGCATGGATCAAAGCCTGCTTTTAGGAGTGAGTATTTGAATGTGTGTTGATGTGCCTCCATCTCATCCCCAGGGGAAGTGGAGGAAGCGCGGCGCATCTTGAAGTCTTTTGAGGACTGTGTGCCCGGCCTGGCCATGGTGCGCTTGCGGCGGGTGAGCCTGGAGCGCCGCCAGGGGAACACGGAGGTGGCCGAGGCGCTCCTGATGGAAGCCATCCGGGACAACGAGGGGATGCCTGTCTCCTCCTTCTACTCGGTCAAACTGGCCCGCCAGGTCTTGAAAGTGCAGAAGAACATTGCGAAAGCGCGCAAGATTCTCCTGGAGGCCTTGGAGAAGGATCCGGTAAGAAAATGGCACATGTCTGCATGTGTTTACATGCTTTTCAAAACTTGTATTCCATATTGTTTCTGAATTTGTCTCCGCTGGCTCTCTTCCTTCAACCCAGGACAATGCCAAGCTCTACGCCAACCTTTTAGAGATGGAGTTTGGTGCAGACGTCCGGCAGAATGAAGGCAATACCATGAGTAGCTTTGACCGAGCCTTGATGAGCGGCCTTCCTTTGGAGACCAAAATCATCTTCTCCCAGCGAAGGGTGGAGTTTCTCGAGGACTTTGGCTCCAGCATTAATAGGTAAATGGAAGGGAGGTAGGCGCTAAATTGCTGAATCCTTAAGAGCTCCTCTTTTTCTCTGGTCTGCCATGGCGCATGGAAAGGCCCTCCTGTCCTGACACTCATTCTTTCTTTTTGCATCGCCAGCTTATTGACATCATACGATGAGCATCAGAAACTCCTGAACCAACAAATGTTGAGGAAGAGGCTCTTGGAAAATGGGTAAGGAACTTCTCAAGCTTTACTTCGTTCCTAGACTGAGGAAAGTGTGGCTTGCTGGCCACATGCAGCCTTCCAGGTCTACTTTTGTGGCTCATGGGATCCCCAAAAAAATCATTGGAGGGAGGTGAAAGCAGAACCATGCCATAGAATTGCGCTGCAAGACCTAGAAAATACCCAGCGAAAACACTACATTTATTTGGGGTAAGAAAAATAGGGTTCCAAGTGATAAGGAAAGGGGCCTGGAACAGTAATATGTGAGCCTCCTGTATTACTTTTCTTATCTCAGGTGGAGACAAATAGACTGCTTCATTAACTTTGCAGAAGGACATCCAAATAAACATGAATAGGGTTAAGACTACTGATTTGCAGAGGTCTAATTTAAACAGAGGTGGTCTTTAGCCCAAATAGGAGTAAACACACTTTGCATTTCCAGCATAGTTCCCCTATCTAGCTGCCAAATAAGGCACCACTTTGGGGATGCCAAAACTGTTAAACTCGGGGCTAGAAACACAAGTAGAGATGCATGTGCCATTCCAAGATGCTGGCTGACAGCAGTTTTTAAACTTCCAAGCAGCGCAGATGAGGCGGATGAGAAGAGAATGAGGCTGGAGGAGGTTGCTGCTGGAGGAGGCAATCTTGCCGTGGCCACAACAGGCATCACACCCCTGATGGCAGCCGATGTGAGCAACACTGCAACGGGGGCATACAACTACAACACCTGGTACCAGGTGAGTTGTTTGATCCAGATCCCTTACCCATTCACATCTCGGCCTCTTAAATTTAATCTAACCATAGAGAGGAGTTGTAGCCCAAGATGTACATGGGTTCCAGATTTAATGCTCTCTCAGTGCATCTGAAGAAGTGGATTGATAAGTATGAATGCTCATGCTAAAATAAATGAGCTAATCTTGAAGAAGATTCTTGTTTTGCCCCTGTGGAGCAAAGTGGTTTTCCTTCCTTCCTTTCCCTATCTCTCTTCACTGCTTCTGTGTTCTCTTTGCAGAACTATAGTAACTATGGCTATCAGAACGCATGGAACTACAATCAGTATTACCAGCAAACCTGAGAGTGACTGGCAGCTCCCTTTATTTGACCCACTAGCAGCAAAACGAAGTCTGGCATCCCTTTGGCAGCTGTAGAGAAACTGAACTACTCCTATCTTGAATTTCTTTTCTTCCTTTCCACTTCCTTGATAATCTTGAGCTGCCCTATAGCAGCTCTTGCCAGGAGACTCAAAGGAACTCATTGCCACCAGCAGTTCAGGGGTGGATTTTGTGAGATGGCTGATTTCAGGAAGAGGAAAGAGAGGTGACTTGCATTAGCCCCAGCTCTCCTGAGATCCTTTTGACGAGTGAGAAATCAACAGCCACAAGATCTCCTGAACTCCACCAACGGAGCAAAACAGACTTCCACTTATACCGAGTCCTGAGAAGTGAGTCCTCCCTCTGTATAGTTCACATGTTGCAACTGTAAATATACATGTCTTTACACACACCTCGTTTGAGAGAATTCGGAACCTTACTATGTATTAGAATGGGTTGAGCCAATGCGTTTAAAACATACTTAAGCCCAGCATGGTACAGTGGTTTGAGTGGTACAGGGTTCAAATTCCCTCCCAGCCATGGAAACCCATGGGTCACCTTCAGCAAGTCCCACTCTCTCAAAGGGAAGCAAACCCTCTTAAGTTAGAAATGACTTGAAAAGCACACACCAAGAAGCCCTGTTTCATAGATTTATTAGCCCCAAAGCCAGTTTGTGTTCTTTTTAACTTATTGAACAGGGAGTTTGAAGACCATTGCCTTCAATTTGCTAAAGGTCCTAGAACCATTTCTAGTTCAAAAAACAAAAACCCTTCAACCAGTAATTGTTTTGTGCATGTGATGGAAAGGATCTCCAAAAGCCACCATTGAGTCATACATGCAACATTTGCTTTAGCCCACCTCTTAAATATGCAATGTAGAGCCAGACTTGTGTATATGGCAGTACAATAACAAGCATTTCCTGAATTACTTAAGGCAGAGGTCTAAACAGTTGAACTAGATTAGCTGGCATACTCCTCACATGAATAAGAGGCTGGCCATGACACAGATAATGCTTTCCCTTGCTGTTCCCATTATACACCACAACAAATTACAATGCAGATCTTTGCAGAAGATAAACGAGTCTTTCGGAAGTGTTTTGAATTTAAAAGCCTTTCTCCATTAGCCACGTCTTTAGTTCCTGGTCAAAATAGCCCTTGATGCGAATGCTGCAGGCAACTTCGTTCACTTGGGTGAGGGGCGTTTCTCCCAACCGTTCTGTCAGGAATGCCTTCACTTCCTTCTCAAGGGCCTGGGAAAGAGGACAAGGGAGTCAGCGTTCACCTCTTTTGAGCTCCGCAGTCTCTGGCCCAGAATGAGAAGCCCACCGGTGGTTTTAAGTAAGCCCCTCTCATTCTACCTCCTTTGGGCCTTGTCACAGTTACAGCACTATGATCCCACCTTAACTGCCATGGGAACATCCAAGGGAAACCTGGGGGTTGCAATCAAGAGAGGGATATTTAGGATGCTCAACCAGAGAGCTTCATCAAACTACAAACCCTGGGATCCCACAAGATGCAGCCATGACCAAAGTGGAATCGCATAGCCTTGATTCTGTGGTGTGCGAGGGTCCTTATATTTTTAACACTTGGGGGATGGTGGTTTCAGCTGAAATTCCACATGGCTTATAAGATCATACTACCTTCAGTAATGCCAAGGCAGGTAGAGAGGCTCAGACCCTAGGGCCAAATCCTGCCTTCCTATGTATCAGCATCCCTTACAACCAGGTTACACCAACACACTCCGCTGCTATCTATCTGCTAAACTAAACAAACTGAGCCCATGTCCACCGCCAGGTCATTTAACAGATAGAGAAACACAGTCTCTGGACTCTGCAGAATGACCACAGTCCCTTCTCCATGGCACCATCATTGGGCTTTTCCCAAGCCTTTGTACAAGTTTCATTAGCATTCTAAATGGTAGAACTTTTTGCTCCCACCCCTTGGAGGTTCTCCTGGTCTGGGTCTGCTGCTGACCAAGCATCCGAATTAAATCCCTCTTTGGGAATACCCTCTTTCATAGGTCGGCAGGGGAGAAAGGGGGTTCCCTTACCCAAATGTCGCCTTCGATCTTCCTGATGACTGTCATCTTCCGGCAGCCGTGGGTGGTTTGCGTGTAGACTGGGACGTTGTGCATCCGCGTGCGTCGGACAAAGAACGGAAGGTCGGGGGGTGGATCTGTTAAAAAGAAAGAGACCCCGAGACTGTGATTGGCTCAAGAGATGTGTTTCATTTGATATAACTCAATCAGAGCATGAAAGAGGGAGGCACAGCTAACTTCACTGCTCTCCTTCCTCTTCCAAACAGCTTTAAATAGTATAAACCAAGTGGGAAAACGCATAAGATGGCAGTCGCTCAAATCCTATAACGCTGCTTTTTAACGCTTTAAGCCATATGCATGAAAGGGGTGGCCCTCCAGTTGCGAGGCTACAACTCCCAACAAGTCTAGACAAGGAACGATGGGAGCTGCAGTCGAACATGGGGAGGGCCACACCATTCCCAGGCAACCGAACTGGGTTCCCCCTGAACCCTTCCCACCTCGGGGCGGCTGCCACCCGCACGGCGTGGGGTATCGGTGGTGCTTTGGGGGGTCTGGTACTCGGGTGGCGGGTAGGAGCCTCTCCACATGTTTGTATTCCTCGCTGGACTCCACAATCCCTGGGTATCTGGGGTCAGCAGGGCTGGGCTCTGCGGAGACTTGGCTCTGAAAGACAGACAGAGATAACCATGAGCTCCTCCCCAAAAACCCCGGTCCATTTAACTTCGTGACGATCCATAGGAAAGTCTGCCACAAAAGCAGCCAAGGCTCACTTCAGCCATCAGAGTTGGAAGGGCCAACAACTCCCATCATCCCAGGCACGACAGGGCCCATGGTGCGTCTCCTTTGGCCAGTAATTCCCATCATCCCAGTCCCAAGAGAACCAATGGCGCATAGCTCTGGCCAACAACTCCCATCATCCAGCACAGCCCTTGTCGCAAGCTTTATGGGAACTGCAGTGGCCCCAAAGGACCCCCAACCCCCGTCCTCCTCTTCCTCCGTCCTCCATTCCCCCAAAAGTACCATCCGGGGGGCCGTGGCCCTCAGCAGCAACAACAGCCGCGAAGCTTCCCTCCTCGCCAGCGCCAGCGCCGCCATCTTAGCAGCAGGCGAAGGCTAGTCCTTCGCGTCGCGCGCTGATGACGTCAAGACCACCCCCGCCGCCATTGAGGCGAAGCGGAGGCCAACAGAAGGAGTAGCTCTTGCGAGATTTGTCAAACGAGGACAGTTCTCGCGAGACTTGAGCTCGGGTTAATCCTAGAGCGGCCTGAGTGCGCCTGCGCGCGTCTCCCTCGAAGCCCCGCCCCTGCTTCCGGTCCTCCTTTCCTGTAGTCTCCGTGCTCCAGGCGGCGACCTTTCTCTCTCTTCCTCCATTTTGGAAGGTGAGCAGCAGCAGACCCGCACTTTGGGGCGGCTTTCCCCGTCTGCGGTGGGCGAATGGGGCTTGAGGTTGTAGCTTCCCCAACCTTTATTAAATCCCAAATCCTCTTCTGGTTGCCATTTATCCATAGGCGCCCATTAAGGCATTGGTGCCTTATTTCCTACTTAGGGGGCGTTGTCTTGGCAGGATTAGCTCATGAAAGAGGGGTTTTGGGGCCTGCTTCTGAGGCTGAGAGAGTGTGACTCCTTGCCCCCCAATGGGTTGCTAGGGCTGAGCAGGGTTTCGAACCCTGCTCCCACAAAGCCCAAGGCTGAAACCACTAGACTGCACTGCCTCCAAGATGGAGGCCATGTCCTAGGGCTTCCATGGCAACATTCGGGGGGAGTTTGCCATTGCCTCCCTCTGAGGCTGAGAGAGTGTGACGCATGGCCCAAGGCTTTGGGTTTCCATGGCCGAGTCGTGATTCGAACCCAGGTCTCCAGAGTCATGGTCTGGGTTATTTCTGCAGCCATAAACACATTCCCAAGAGTGGCTGTGCAAACTGGGCCCAGCAGGAGGCACTCCCTGTCTCTCTGGAGCTCCAAGCCTTGATCGTAAGCCAGGCTGGCCCTCCTTCATGGACTTTGCCCCTTTCCCCATTTTGGGACACAAACACAGAGGTGGCTTCTCTGGACCCAGGTGAGCTTATTAAAAGCCTTTGCCCCGTTGCAGCGGAAGGCCTTCTTCTTTGGCAGGTGGCAAGCAGCCAGCTTCAAAAGCAGCCCCACCAACGCTCTCCTAACCCTCTCTCCCTCCTCCGCAGGCGCAGCCATGCAGCTCTTCATTCGTGCTCAGAACCTGCACACCCTCCAGGTCTCCGGCCAAGAAACAGTCGCTCAGCTTAAGGTAAGGAGGGGTTAACCATGACGTTGCGGACTGACTTTTGGCAACTTGGAGCTGAGTTGGGCAAGAAAAGGTCTGAATTTCCGCCCGGTCTTCCCTCCTTTTCAGGCCCAGGTCGAGTCCTTGGAGGGCATTGCTCTTGAGGATCAGGTAGTTCTCCTGGGAGGGACTCCCTTGGAAGATGATGCGGTCATCGGACAATGCGGGGTCAGCGACCTCGCCACCTTGGAGGTTGCTGCGCGCATGTTGGGCGGTAAGTATGGGGGCCTTGGGTCATGTACATGGATCATGTACATGAATGGATGTGGCAGCTGGGTTGAGATTGAGCAGCACAAAGATCCCTCTCTGGGACATAGGAAGGTTCTGGAAGAAGCGCAGACAGGTCCCAGCAGCCCCAGCCAGGGGTGGGGAATGCTGGGAGTTGCAGCAATATCTGAAGATCCACACGCTTCTCAGCCCTGGCCTGTGAAATAAATATATCTGGGTGCAATATGAATTTTAAACTGGGCCCCTGAGAAGGGCTGACCCATTCCTCACCCCAAAATCCAAAGGAGACGATGTCCATAGGTTTTGCACTACTGAGGCTTCCTTTAAGTCAGGGTTTTTGTTTTTTTGCTGTCCTCTGTCAATATGTGGTCAGTAACATCTAAGTGCAGTGGTCTTCATTTGCCTTCTCCCCTGTTTTTCCTCCCCAGGTAAGGTCCATGGGTCCTTGGCGCGTGCTGGAAAAGTGAGGGGCCAGACCCCAAAGGTAGGCCATTGAACATGACAGGGATTCTCTCTCTCCATCCTTCAGTCTGAGCTTGAGCCTCTCTTCAGGGCTGTCTGGGGGAAGGATCTCTAGGAAGAAGAATCCTTCCTTTCAGATAGAGCTTGTTGTTTCTGTTAGATGGACAGAGCAGTGTTGCTGTTCCTCGTGGCGATTGCTTAGCTCTCTCATAGCATATCTCCATGCGCACCTGCCATGCGGTGGGGATCTTGATTTGTCACCAGTGACAGCTATTCAGCTTCTGGTTAACAGTCACTTCAAGGGGTGTGGAGAATCATTGGGGGCTAGATTGTACCAGGGTTTGGGAAGGACGGAGGTGCTGACTGTTTCCAAATTCCTTCCAATGGTCCAGGGATCTGTAGCTGATGCCTGTTTTTTGCCCTTCCCAGGTTGCCAAGCAAGAGAAGAAGAAGAAGAAGACTGGGCGCGCCAAGAGGCGCATGCAGTACAACCGGCGCTTTGTCAACATTGTGCCAGGCTTTGGCAAGAAGAAGGGGCCCAATGCCAACTCCTAAGCAGCACCCACTTGTCTAATAAATGTGAGAGTGGTCTGGACCATTACCTGACGTTGCCGTTTCCTTCCTTGCCTCCTTGTGTCTACAAACCTAAGTAAACCTCGCTGTCATGTTTCCATGTTCACTGTGCCTCCTCCGTTCCTTCTCTTCCTTTCCCAACTCTTCCCTGAGCTCTAAAAACTCTTTACTTGGAAATAAACCTCGCTGGCTTTTCAGTCGCAACCTCAGCACTAGACCAAGGCACTGAACGCCTCCTTTACTCATTGAGTTCCTGGGTACAAATGCAATTGATCTTTTCCTGTCAGCTTTCAGAGGAATAGCAAGGAAGGTGAAGTTGAAGGGTTGTTTTTGTGTGTGATTTCAAGTCATTTCCGACTGAGGGTGACTTTAAGGTGGGCCTATTGCAGGGTCTCGGTTATATTTCCCCCTGATATGCACTAATGTTATAGATTCAGTGAAATGCATCTGAGGAAATAGACTGAAGTCTAGGAAAGCTCCTGCTGCCAACTTCTTTCTTTCAGTGAGCCTCAAAGGTGCTCCAAGATCCCTCTGTTTACTGACTCTACAGACTAACATGGCTATAGCTTTGAATTCAGTGAAATGGCTTTGTCTGAACCTTGTTAAATCCTGCTTAAGTTAAATCATCTTGCAAAATTGCAAGGAAGAGTTGCCCGAAAAAAACAAAAAGAGGTGGAGATGAAGGGGCTGGAAACCTTTGGATGCCCATATTATTTTGACCTACAAATTCCACGAGGGGATTAAAGAGTGATTAAACTATCAAAATCATGAAAATCAAAGGGTCATCTGCAGCACAACAAGATGAAAAGTATATTGTGGTTCTGTTTCCCTTTGGAACTCCCTGCCACCGGATGTAATAAACCTAAAGAATAAATGGACTTCATCCCTGAACAAAAGGGGGAGACCTATATGAGGCCCAAACCCACTGACTTGACTCAGCTTGTCCTTGTTAATGGTGCATCCACACTGGAGGAATAATGCAGTTCGATACCCCTTTAACTGCCATGGCTCTGTGATACAGGTTTGGGGCACCAGAGGAGGCCAAAGACCTTGTAAAACATGCCACGATTTACTAGGATGGAGCTTCAGTGCTTTAAAGTGGTCTCAAGCTGCGTTAGTTCTACAATGCAGATGCTACCCTATGCTGGGACCCTTTCCTCCGAATGGCGGCACGAGTGGAGACGGAAATGCCCGAAGTTAACCTCATCGCGGCGGAAATTGCCGATTGGGAGGCGAGTTCGGAGGCGGAAACTGCCGATTGGCAATCGGAGGTGGGCGGGGCTTCCCGAAGGCTCTTCGGAGGCGCTCCTTGAGATCATGGAGTTCCCGAGTTCGATCCCGGGCAGCGGCCATTGCTGCGGTCTCTGCCAAGCCCCGGCCGCCCCTTATACCTGCCCCCGGTGCCACCTCCGCCTCTGCTCCGTGCCTTGCTACCGCGGGCACGGCTCCTGCGCCCAGGACTTCCAGAGCCGGGAGCTCCAACTCCGGTTCCAGGGGCTGCGGGGGGACGAGGCTTCCCGACGCCGGCTGAGGGAGGCCCTTCTCCGGCTAAGGGAGCTACGCGAGCCCGGGGATGCGGAGGCCCAGCTAGGCCTCGATCCCAATTTTGACCTAGAAGAGGAGGCGGAGGAGAAGGAACTGTGGGAGCAGCTGAACCCCGAGCAGCGCAAGGCCTTCCAGGCTTTGCTGAGCAGCGGAGAGATTTCATCCCTCCTTCCTCCCTGGAAGCCTTGGTGGGACCAAACTGGGGCAGCCCTGATCGAGGAACTAGGGTCCTCAAATGGCCAGGCACCACTGATTCCTTCTCAGGGAGGAGAAGCATCCTCCAAAAGCCCAGAAAAGCAGACCTCCAGTGATATTTCACACCTTGCGCAAGCTGCGCGTCTCTTGAACTCGGTACCGGACTTAATTCCGCCTCTGGCTTCCCTCACTGCGAACCCAGTGTCGCCCTTGGTCCGCTTCCAGCTCCCGAACGCACTCTATGCTTATGCCTACTCCCTATCACTCTATAATGGGGACGTCGATGACGACGGGCAGCTGCTCCCCGAATTTTGCGAGACCGTCCTGGATGTTTCGGGGTCCCTGGGGGCCAGGAGGGTCTACCAGTCGGTGGCGGAGGCCCTGCAAGACGCCCTGCGCTCCCTGGCGGACGGAGAGTACCCCGAATGCCCCCTGGGCAACGCCAGGGTGATGTTGGCCGTGGGCCGGATCTTGATGGGCCAGTGCCAGGCCAAGCAGAAGGGCTTTGCCTTGGCCGCCCTCAGCCACCTTTCCAGGCTGCTCCGCAAAGGGAAGAAGAGGGTCCCAGCCCAGGACCGGGGCCGGCTCTTTGGGGCCCAGAAGAAGTGCGACTTCCTCCTCTCCTGGGTGAACGACAACCAGGCCGAGTTGACCCTCCTGGCTTTGGAGGTCCAAAGGGAATACAAGAGCCATGCGGACGCGGTCCAGGCCCTGGGAGCCGTCACCCAGGAGCTGGAAAAGATGTGGGGCGGCAAAGTGCCCCCGGCTAAGAAGCCCTTGATCGAAGAACTGGACTGAGAAGAGACTTTGGAGAAGTGTTTCTATTGCTCAGCGTTCTTGGCTAAGCCTCATGGGATGTAGAGTCCAGGAAGGGCTAGAAAATGGACCACTTGTATTTGAAACGCTCACCCACAAGCCTTGAGGGGGAAGATGGCTTCTCTTTGCTGGAAGCAAGATTAGTGTCTGGGCTTCGTTGCCCAGGATTCTTGGCTAAGCCTGATGGGATGTGGAGTCCAGGGACAGCTAGAAGTGGCATCCCCATCTTTAAAATGCCCCCCGCAGGCCTTGAAGGAGGATGGCTTCTCTTTCCTGGAAGCAGGATTATGTTTCTTCCAGTAGGAAATTGGTTGCAAATGCTTTACAAACCGAATGAGGTTTTGGATTAGGGACGGACCCAGATGTCCAAGTGGCATGGATTAGCCCCTTCCTGGGGATGTGTAACCAGACGGCCTTCGACACAGGCCTTGGTTTAAGAGACATAGTAATAAAAGGTGGCCTGACTTGCTGCACTGTCCATCTGTTTTCTGTCCAGCTTCCTTTTCAGCCTATTAACAGCACAACGCTAAGCTTAAACACTATGTTTAATAGGATTTGGGCGTCTGGCTTTGTTACAGGGCTTTCTTCTCCATAAACATCCTGGAGCATCAGCCCATTTAGGTCCAAAACACACTGCAGAATTAATCCGGTTTGAGAACACTTTAACTGCCCTGGTTCAATGGTAAGCAATTCTGGGAATGTGAATTGTGTGCCCCTCTTCCAGATGTGCTTGGACTACAACTCCCAGCAGCCTTTGCCAGTGTAGCAATGTTAAGAAACTAGACAACCTGGGTGTAAAATAGGGGTAGTGTTCACACATCAAGCCATATCCATATGTATATCAGTCATGTTTATTGCTTGCAGACAACCGAAACACCAGTTTGATCCCAAACCCAAATTTGGCTTCTGGTTGTGTCCTCCTCCAAAACTCTTAGGAGCCAGGAAAAGGCTGGCAACCTTGTTTTGGGGCACAACTCGATGCTTTTTGTCTTGTATTCCAAATGCAGAATGGATTTGTAAATACCTGCCAGTTTGCGCAATGCAAATTCCGGTCGCAGAATCTGGCTTTGAGGATTTGCGTCAAATTTGGATTTTTACGTGTCCCCAGAAAAGGTCTCTGAACAAACTGAGGCTCGGCAAAAGAGGCATTTCTGAGACCGAAGTGTTTGCTGCGCCGGAGGCACAGAATGGGAGGCAAAAGAATGGTTTCCCGAATGGGAGAAAGATGCCCCTTTGATTTGGAAGCAGAGCTGTACACAGACAATAATGGTGCCTTGTTTTCTCCTCGGTGGCTCCTGTGTCCCCAAATTCAAGCCCTCGGTGTGAGAGCCGAGTGTCCGGGGGGTGGCTCAGTAGAGATACGGGAAGATCCTGTACGGGACGCGGCGGCAATACTCCTGCCAGGCTAAGCCATATTTGCGCAGACATTGGTGCTCGTCCCTGGCTTCCCGGTGGATGAGGAGCAAAGTGAAGTAGAGGACGTAGAAATAGGGCAGGATGTGGGTCAGGCCTGGAGGGAGTCCAAAAGGAAGAGTAGTCAAAGAGGGTTAGGATTAGGGTGCTTCAGTCCAGACTGCAAAATACGAGGGGCACAGAGGGTTTAGTTTAGGGGGGAAAGGGAGGGAGGGAAGGCTGGATCAGGAAAGGGGGGCTGCAAAGGACTGGACCCCTTTCATGCCTTGTCTCTGTGTGTCTGTGCTTTCAAGTCACTTGACTCAATGCATCTGAGGAAGCAGACTTAACCCTCCGTGGATTCAAGGATAGAGCTGTGTTAGTCTGTAGAATCAGTACTTAGGGAGATCTTGCAGCCCCTTTGAGGCTCACCGGAAGAAAGAAGTTGGCAGCAGCAGCTTTTGTAGACTTTAAGTCTACTTAAGTCAAATGCATCTGAGGAAGTAGACTGAAGTCTGCAAAAGCTCCTGCTGCCAACTTCTTTCTTCCAGCGAGTCTCAAAGGGGCTGCAAGATCTCTCTACCTACCGATTTTATAGACTAACACAGCTATATCTTTGAATGCAAGCCACTTGTTAATTTATGGCAACCCCATGAATTTCAGAGGTCTTTCTAAGGCAAAGAAGATTCAGATGTGGTTTTGCTTGTTCCTTCCTCTGAAATAAAGCCTGATATGCCTTGGAGGGGGAGGGGTCTCCCATCCAAGTGCTTTCCAGGGCTGACCCTGCTGAGCTTCCAAGATCAGACAGGATCTGAGGGTTCCTATAGGGCACTGAGGCCTATAGGGGCTCCCACTTACCGCAGGGTAAGGACCACGCAAAGGCCATGATAAGGTCTCCTAAGTAGTTGGGATGCCGGACAAAGCCCCACCAGCCGGAGACCAGCAAACGCCGCCCTGTCGCCGTCGGGATGGTTCTAAGTCCTAGAAGGAAAGGAGGACATTGCTGCCATTGAGTTTCTCTCAGGGCAGAGAGATCTCTAGTTCTCTCTTCCCTGTTAAAACTAGCTGCCCAACCATTTTGCAATCTACTTTGCGCCTTTGGCTTTGCCGCAAGGGGGGAAAGCCCTAAGGATTACAAACCTGCCACTCTGGGGTCTGTGGGGTTGCGTCGGAAAGTGTTCTTCTGGGAGTTAGCCCCACGGAAAATGGAATAGCCCAGGCCTACAGGGTGGGAAGAGGGATAAAATGAGATGACACTTCAGGATATTAAGAGATAATCATGATTGACAGCTGTCAGGAGGTCCAAACGCAAAGCCGTGGCCTCCAGACTCTGGAAGGAGAGCTGCATATCTTTCCTAGAGTAGAAATCCTGAGTTTTGGGTCTCTTTTCATAAGGTTTCTAGTCCTTATGGTTAACCAACTGTTTTGTTCAGGCTTTCTTATCAACTCTCCAAAATTGGGGATCCCAGTTCACTGGAACCATGAAGTTCCAGTTAAATATGAAATGCCAAGTCCCAATGTTTCGGAGAGGTGTTGGAGCACCCCCCCCCCCAGCCAAGCCTTCTGCGCATGCCCAGAGGTGGTCTTCCTCACCATTTAGCAGGACAATCCCTCCAGCCATGGGCAGGCTCAGCTTTTGCGGATGGGTCACCAAGAAGTAGCTCTGGAGGCTGTACAGAAAAGGCACCCAAGTCAAGTCTCCGAAAGCCAGCATGAAACCAAAACCGTCGTGGACGATGTCCATCGTGGTCAAGATGGCCTCCTTCAGAAGGAAACACAGGTTGCCTTATTTGCTAGCCCCATGGCTTCCATGCAAGGCTTGGCTCTGGGGCTAAGGTTTTAAAAACCCAAGTACCCAAAACTATTCAGGGAGAACAGTTCAGCACCAGAGAGCCTGCATGGCATAGTGCTTCCAGCGTCAGACTATGACTCTGGAGACCAGGGTTCGAATCAACTGGTTTTTCTAGTTGAGGCCAAGAAACAGCTTTAAGAAGAGACCATGTTTTGGGGCTAAATTCTTATCTATATTGTAAGCTGGTTCTGGGGAAACCTGACACATAAAAAAGAAAGGAGGAGGAGGAAGGAAGGAAGGAAGGAAAGGAGGAGGTAGAGGAGGAAAAATAGGAGGAGCAAGAGGAAGAAGAGAAGGAGAGGAGGGAAAAGAGAAAGGAGAAGGAAAGGAGGAGGAAGAGGAAAAAGGCGGAAGAGGCGAAGGGAGAGGATGAAGAGGAGGTGGAGGGGAAGAGGCGAAGGGAGAGGAGGAAGAGGAGGTGGAGGAAGAGGATGACAACAACAACAACATATATCCCACCCATTGTCTCTTGTATTGGTGCCTTTGCGACCGGTGCCCAGAACCCCTGGAGTGTTTCTATCAGAGCTTGAGCGGCTTGAGCATCTCCGGTGCTTGCTGCTCCTTTTTAAAACCCCAAAGGCAGTGTCTAGCCCTTATGGCCACAGAGGAAAGCCCCTGTCCATACAGGTGAGGAGTTGGTCTGCCGTCTGTCGGTGGCCGCGCTGAACCCACCTCGTGCCAGAAGGCGTCCACCACATAAAGGAGCTGGAAGCCATTCACCAGGACCATGGCCAAGGAGGGGTTGCCCCTCAGTTCGGTCTCCTTCACCAACATGCCCATGTTGACCAGGGCCTGGAAGACAGAGGGACACACCTGAGCACAGGTAAGAAGGCAGAGGTCTTCCAGGGCATCACGACTTTGGCAGAAAATATGGCACCCAAGGCAGAAATACCATCGAAAGAAGAGATACAGTATTGGCCATACAGCAAAGTACAACAACATCCCAAATCCACAAGACAGTGGAGTCTCCTGTGACTGAGACACACAGTTCCTCCAAGGCGAGTCTCCCAGTACAAGCCAGTAACCCCATTGCCGCCATTATGGGGCCAGGAAGGGCACCTACCCATCCCAAAAGACCCGGACGCAGCTCACAGAAGAACTTCAGGTCAAAGGCCCCGAGACGCGGGTTCAATTCGTGGCCCATAAAGAAATCGTAAACGGGGTTCCCTGCAGGGAGGAAGAAACCAAAGACTGAAAATGCATTCCTGTTTCAATGCAGGTCACAACCAATGAGGCTGTGGTTGGGGGATTCTGGGACACGTTATACCAAAAAAAGGTGGCACTCCCTATTTTCTTGCCCCCAAAACCAGCGTTTGGGAACCACTGCCCTAAAAGGTTGCCCACCGCTATGTGCTCCAGTCCAAAGAGACCCCACAAGGCCTCCATTGCTTGCAGGTGTCAGCCATGCAGAATCTTCCTCCGCCAATGCGCAGCTCACCTGAATTCCCACTCGGAGCCAGCGCCGTCTCGGGTGCGAGCAAGGCCTTGACGTAGAGGAAGATGCTCAGAGCGAAGGCCACCAAAGTGGCTGAGGCAGCCAGTTGCAAAAGGTGGTCGTAGATGTAACTGAGGCGCAAACCCGCCGCTAAGCCGGCTCCGATGACCAGCGCCGTGACCATCATGGCGTGGGACCCTAGGCCACAGAAGGGGATAAAAGCACTTCAGGGTGCATTGCACATGGATCCCTATGTGCCTCAGTCCCAATGTTCTTCGGTCACTTTGCCAGCTCCCCTACATAGTAAGATAAGAGTAGCCTCTCTACTAGACATTACAGAACTGGCCAGTTTTAACTCCCACGGACATAAAGTTACAAAGACGTTAAGTCCCCAATGGTATTCTCTAACTTTACACACCTAAACATAAATATAAGTTGCAGTGACCACTCTCTTTGCAACCATGTGCAAGCAGCCTCTTTTTTGTGTATAAGAAATGCCCTTTCCCTCCCTGTGGCCGAGCATCGCGCGATGCACCCAACCTCACCCCCTTTTCCCAATGTTTACGGACCGTTTATACGATACTGGAGCCGCGTTTTGTCTCGAAGGGCTGTCCCTTCCGTCACCTGTTGGGATAAAAAAAACAACAACATTCAAGATAAAGGAAGAGCCGAGTTCGAATCCCAGGCTGGACTTTATGGAGAGGCTATAGTCTGATTTGCACTGCGGAAATAATAAGGCAGCTTGGCGCCACTTCAACTGCCATGGCATCACGCTATGGGATCCGGGGATTTGCAGTTTGCCGTGGCACCTGCATGGCAAAAGGAGGGTTGGATTATATGGCCCTTAGTAGTCCCTTCCGACTCTAGAATCCTATGTATTCCTGCATGGCAGAAGGGGGTTGGACTATAGGACCCTTAGTGGCTAAACGTCTCGCCAAACTGCAAATCCCAAAATTCTGTCACATTGCAGATGTCAAGGCAAGGGCATGGCTAGGATCTCTCCTTACCTTCCCCATGGGCAGCATGTAGAGCAAGGCTTGCAATGCCATCCAGGCCAAAACCAGGACGAAATCCCGGGGGCTCCATAAGGAACGGAGGGTGGGCAAAGGCAAGGGCAGGCTCCAAAGGCTGGCCTCCTCTGTCCTGCAAACCAGCAGCAGGTAGAAGACAGTGGCGGGCATCAGAAAGGTCAAGACAGCAGCCCCTATGGAAAGAAAGGTCCAGGTGAGAAGATGGTGGGCAAGGAAGCGGTCAAGCAGGTGCGCCAAGGGTGGCCAACGGCACCCCGATGTCCCCCATCCTTGACCTTCCCCTTCTGCGCTATCCAAGGAGAGAAGGCAAGCATCCTACAAGGTCTTGGGGGAAATGCAGCTTTAATGGGGAGGCAGGCAGAAATCCAACAGGAAAAGCGATCTGATGAAGCAGCAATGCAGTGCAGCGAAAGCTTCACCGGTTGGATATCTCTCCATCTTGGAACACTATTAAAGGTACTGTCTGCCAACCATTTTGAATTCAGGCTGCACCCACATTGCAGTTTGATGCCACTTTGGCACCCAGTGCTGCATGCCATGGGATGCTGGGACTTGTATATATTTAGTATATTAGTATAACGGTGTGGCGCTTCGAGTGTCAGCCCATGCCTCTGGAGACCAGGGTTCGAATCTCACCTCAGGCCTGAAACTCACAGGCGGAAGCCCAAGGCAAACCGCACATCTTTCCGACTTACGGCGACCCAAAGGCAAAACTATTGTAGGGTTTTCTTGGGAAGATTGGTCCAGAGGAGGTTTGCCAAGGTTTGACCGCTCAGGTGAATGCGACGGTCAAGAACACTTGTTACCAGCTTCGGCTGATTCGCCAGCTGCGCCCATACCTGGACCGGAGGGACCTAGAAACTGTTGTACATGCTCTGGTAACTTTGAGATTGGACTTCTGCAATGTACTCTACATGGGGCAACCCTTATACCAAACTCGGAAGCTCCAAATGGTACAGAATATGGCAGCCCGGCTGGTCACTGGCCTATCCAGGACCAGCCACATAACACCTGTGCTTAAAGATCTTCACTGGCTGCCCATTCGCTTCCGAGCTCAATATAAGGCTTGGTTATTACCTATAAAGCCCTAAATGGCTTGGGCCCAGGGTACCTAAAGGACCGCCTCTCTCCGTACATTCCGCCCCGCACCCTCAGAACATTTGGGCAGCAATTGCTGAAGGTGCCTGGGGCCAGGTTAGCTTCCACTTCGAGAAGGGCCTTTTCCACAGCTGCCCCAGCCCTTTGGAACACGCTGCCCACGGAGCTCCGCTCATCTACCACCCTGGCCCAATTTAGGAAGGACCTCAAAACCTTCCTATTCAAGCAGGCATTCCCCGTTTAAATATCCTGTGGGCCTCCCTCCTCTTCCGTGGCCGTGAGGATGGGCTAACGGGGCTTTTGTTATTGTTTTTAGACTATGTATTGTATTGATTGTTATATGTTTTTAATTCTGTATTCAATTGCACCTGTTGCATTATTGTAAGCCGCCCTGATCTTTTTGGAAGGGCGGGATATAAATAAAGATTTTATTTTTTTATTATTTATCATCCCTCGAGGCTGAGAGAGTGGTTTCACGGTTGATCCAGGATTTGAATCCTGGACCCCAGAGTGCTCAAACCTCAAACCTTCCGATATTTTGGTTGGGAATATTCCCTCCCGGACCCAATGGCTCACCTAGGACACCCCCAAATTCCAGTTCTTTGGTGCGTGGGACCTTGAGTCGATCCATGATCCAGTGAAGCAGATCCCAGGCCAGAGAGAGATCCTTTCCGGGGGACGTTTCCTCTCGAGAAGCCGTGAATTTTCACTCCTGAGTTTATTGTTAGGCCTGGAACTGAGAAGAGGATTTGTTAAGCTCAGGTTGCATTTCACTTCCAAATTTGAAACAAATGTGCTCCTCGATCCACTGCAAATCCCATGCGCCTTAAAAATGCCAGTGGAAGCATTGCCCACGAAGCCCACCTTCGACAAAGGACTCCTGCACATTATGTGCAGATCGGGTGTGCATCTGTCCCTGTCTTTGTGTGGGTTCGTTCCTTTCTTTTTTTAGCCGTGATTCACCCAGAGAACATGTGCAAAGTCCCCGGAGAGGACCAACGCCAGGCCCAAGGCTCCTCTCCATAGATTTGGTACTTTTTTAAATGTGTGGGTGGCATTCAAAGACAGAAGCGTGCGTCTTTTTTTGGGGTGGCGTTATCCCTTTGGAGAAACTGGCCTGCCTTGCAAGGTTGGTGTTACTGTCATCATTGGAAGTGCATCAGCACTGCGGAAATAATGCAGTTTGACACTGGCTTGGCTCCATGCTATGGAGCAATGGGATCTGCAGCTTGGTGAGGAAGCTATATAATAATAATAATTAGCATCTGAGAAAGAATTAGATGCATCTGAGGAACTAGACTTAAGCCTGCGAAAGCTCATGCTGCCAACTTCATTCTTTCTGTGAGTCTCAAAGGTGCTGCAATATCTCTCTACAATTATTATTATGATTATGATTATTATTATTAATATTTCTTGTGCCGGATTGTGGCAGGAGGCAACAACAATCAACAAACTGGATGCCTAATAAAGGTTGAATGAAACGAAATGTTGTGACATTAACAAACCAACAACATGCAGCTGCCATGTCTTTGCTGTCAGAGCGCTCTGGTGATGCCACAAACTACAAATCCCATGATGGTAATAATAATGATATTCTTCTTATTATTAATTTCTCCCCATGGATCGAGGCGGCGAATAACAACAATTAACACAAGCAACATCGATTAAAACACATCACTTAAAAACACACCTCGGCTTTAAAATACAATGCACACACATTAAAACAATCCGCCTTTGCCATTCACCCTTTACAACTCAGCATTTAAAAACCACTTGGATAGTCGGAAGAGACAGGTAATTAACGCTCTTCATTAATTATCGATGGAGACGACATAGCAGTTAAAATGGTATCAATGTACATTAATTCCACAGTGTTCGGTTCCTGGCCTCTCCTTTTTTCATGTGCATATTTTGCGCATGTTAGAGTTAACATGCGCAGCCTTTATTCTATTCTGTTTGGTTGCGGCGTTCCCTCTGCTCTCTGAAGGGAAGCTCACCTGACCTGGAGGGATGCAGGATGCTTTGGTCGGATGCCGCCGGAGGGTCTTTCCTGTGGCCTGGTCCACCTGCCGCCCAGGTTGCACCAACGCACAGTAGCACTACCAATCTCTGCCCATGCTGACCTTAGCAAGGGCCAGCCAATGGCATCTGGAGGTGGAGGAACATCTCAGGCCCAGGGACCTATCAGACTCTGGAGGAGTGTCTGCATTTGCCATTCCTCTCTCATCATCATCTGCAAAGGAAGAGAGAGAAAGAGAGATGGAGAAAAGCAAAGCTCTCTGCTTCCCACTCCTCCTCCTTTCCCTACTCATAGGGCTTGGACATAAAGGGACCTGTGTCTTGCAATCGTGTGCGCATGGAATTGTTATCCCTAATTCCACTACTGTATTATGAATTCCCTTGCCTTTTCTGCTGACCAAGGTTGTGCATGCGCTGCAAAATGAATGCACTTTGGCTCCACGAATCCAGGGATTTGGTGCTTTGGTGAGCTAGAAAGCTCTGAGGTGACATCAAACTACATATCCCAGGTTCTCATAGCATAGAGCGACGGCAGTCAAAGCCATGCCAAAAACATATTAATTCTGCACTGCAGTTGCATCCCAGAACCATAGCCCTGGAAGAGGCACCCAAAGGCCATCCGAACCAGCCCCATTCTGCCACAACCCAAGCACACCTGAGAGATGTTCAAAGATGGAGAGTCCATAAATATAAAAAAGGCGCATAAAACGGCCCACTAATACACTCTCTTCCCATCATAAAAGTTCATCCTAATGTTTAGGTGCAACCTCATCTTCTGACTTGAGCTCACTGTCTCCAAAGTCATCACCAGAAGTAAGTCACGTGCAGCAGCGTGGCCTAGTGGTTTGTACATAAAATATCCCAAGAGAGGTTTCATGCTCACTCTGGGCACTTTTCTCGTTCTAGGAGGCCTTGCCGTGCGCTGTCCATGTGTGTCAACAACCTCTGACCACTGCCAGCTCACTTGCCCCCCTTTTGCTCTCTTGCACCAAGGTCGGTTTAGTCATTAATGGAAACAAAGCGGGGCTCGAACCCACAACGCAGAGCAGGCCTTGCGTCCCGCTTTTGTGCCACAAGAGGAAAAGCAGAGACAAGGTGAGCTGCGAATGAATTCTCCCCTCCTTTTCTCCAACTGTAGATGCAGAATAAAATTGAAGGTTTAGGGTTAGGGTTGCCTAGTCCTTGGTCTCCCCAAATAGACAGAGGGCATGGAGCCTGGCATGGGTCCCCCTCTTTGCTTGGTGCCCAAGCATCGGCATAGGAAGAAGTGAGACCAAATGAGTGGGGCTTAGAATCCTCTTATAGGAAGCTAGACTTTTGCAGTGAGCCCCAAACCTTGGTCCTCCAGATGTTTTGGACCTTGGCTCGCAGACGTCTTACACTTTGGGCCGGCTGAGAGTCAAAGTCCAAAACATCTGGAAGGCTAAAGTTTGGGGGCCAACGCTTTTTGCAACGGTTTTGCAACGGTTCGTGGCAAATGGACATAAAACGTCAAATCCTGGAGTGCAAAAGGAGAGAGCGAGCGCATGGCAGCTAAAGACCTATCAACTTGCAATAGCTGTGTGCCCCCTGGGTAGACCCACTCTTGGCCATTTTCTAGCAACAAGCCTTGGAGGATGCGATAACATTGCTATCTCTCCCAAACCTACATTTCTTCTCTCCCCAAATTTGCTTCCAGATCCAGGGCTGGCATCTTGCTTCTTTTCCCTGGAGGGCTTGAGTGAATTCTGGACCGTGGCTGATAGAAGAGGGTCTTGCAGCTCAGAAAGACAATGGGATTTGTAGTCTTCTTCCTGCTGTGTGCCTTTATGTTCCCTGAAGGCCAACGGTGCGGTAAGTGCAAATCTTGTTTTTTAGAGGACTCTAGACTTTTGGTTTGTTGCCGTCAAGTGGACTCCGACTTCTAGTGACCCACGAATGAGAGACCCCCAAATCCCTGTATCCTCCATAGTCCAGCTCAGGTCTTGCAAGGGCAGGGCTGTGGCTTGATCAAGTCCCTCCGTCTGCAATGCGGCCTTCCCCTTTTCCTTCCACTTTCTACCTTTCTAAGCATGACTTAATTTTCTATGGAGCCCTGTCTTCTCATGATATGTCCAAAATATGACAGCCTCGGTTCGGTCATCTGTGGCGAGTTCTGGCTTGGATGGCCCCAAAACACTGGTCCTTTTAGCATCCCATGTTATCAGCATTCCTCTCCTCCAGCGCCACATTTCCAATGCTTTCCAATGCGATCCGCTTTCTTCACTGTCCCATAGAAATGGGAAATGTGATGGCATGGACCATTCAAACGTTGGGATTCAATGACATATCTTTTAATTCAGGATCTTGCCTTGTTCCTTCGTAGCATCCCTTCCAAGTCCAAAAGTCTTTTTCCAGTTTCTTGACCGCCGTCTGACCAAGGTTCGAATCCCTGTTTGGTCATGGAACGTGGATTAAGACGTTTGCCTTCAAATGGATAAATACATCATTCAGAATTAAGCTAAGATTGGCCAATTCTAGCAAGTCTTAAAGAAAGAAATGGGGCGTTGTATTTGTTGTTGTTGTTCTTGCGGATGTCTGCTATGATCAATCTGTTCCTTGCAGATACAAACAACTGTGTCTCTTTCCTGAAGCGGGACATTTTGGACTTAATGGTGAGATGGGAAGAAGGGGACTGCCTCCAAAGGGACCCAGGGCTGCCCCCCGCTTTCCCCCAAACGCTGCCCCGAAGCTGCAAGGAAATCAAAGCGTCCCTGGAAGGAGCCCCAGGTGGGTCAGAATAACCGTACCCCAAAAAACCCCACCAAAACTAGGGAAGAATCACCGTTCCAAAAGGCGCCTGACAAATGCAATGGACACTTCTGCACACCCTTTTTCCCAGTCTCTGAGCCTTGCAGCAACATGGGGCCTGCAGTCCTTTTGTTCAAGATGCTGCAGATTTGCAAAAGTATTGCGCTTGGGGTTGCCATTGCATTTCTACAATGGAGCCACAGGTTGGCACACCTTACAAAACGTTTTGGATGTTATTAGGGTTACTATTACATTTCTACAACAGAGCTATAGATTTGCAAACCTTACAAATTGTTCTGGAATATTATTAGGGTTACCATTAGCATTTCTACATAGCTACAGATTAGCAACCTTTACACAATGTTCTGGATGTTATTCTACTTAGGGTTGCCATTTGCATTTCTGCAACGGAGCCACAGATTTGCAAAGCCACATAACGTCAAGTGGAGTTTGGGGGGGATCCCAGTCCAATAATTTTATTTTCCCTGGATAGAAAAACAACAACAATAACAACAACATGATTCTGGCTGCCGTGAGATGTTTCATACGCAGGTTTTTCCTTTCCAAAGACGGCTTGTACTATTTGGCCACGGACGATGGCGAGGTCTACCAAACCTTCTGCGACATGACCACCGACGGAGGCGGATGGACTCTGGTGGCCAGCGTCCATGAGAACAACATCCATGGAAAATGCAGCGAAGGAGACCGCTGGTCCAGCCAGCAAGGGAATGACAAAAGGTGGCCCGGCGGAGACGGAAACTGGTCCAACAACGCCACTTTCGGCTCCGCAATGGCGGCCACAAGCGACGACTACAAGGTGAGGCTCTGCTTCCCAGATTTATGCAACAGAGATGCAACACTAAACCAGGGTTTTTGGGGTGTACATACATTGCAGGAATAAAGTGGCGTGGCAGCATTTGCCGTGGCTGCCTCCCGCAGAAATCCTGAGATTTGTCTTGTCAAGCAGCAAATCCCTGGGTTCCACAATATGGAACCACAGCCCTTAAAGTGGTGTCAAAGTGCATTATTTCCACCTTTAGTGCCTGGTTTCTGGCCTTCTCCAATGCAAAGGTATGCAAAAGTTGTCCTGCAGATGACAAAAAGGTTGATACAGACACATCTACACTTTAGAAATAAAGCAGTTTGACGCCATTTTAACCGCCGTGGCTCCATCCTGCAGAAATCCTGGGATCTGCAGTTTCGTGAGACGTTTATCTTTCTCTGAGTGCACCTATACTATATTAATAGCGCAGTCTGACGCCATGCTGCAGAAATCCTAGGATTTGTAGTTTGCAGCCCTCTTGGGCAGGGAAGGTTTTCTTAAGGCCACAAATCCCTCGGTTCCATGGGATGGAGAATAATACAACACTTAAAGCAGTCTCCAAATTTGCATTATCCCTACGTTGCAGATGCATGAACCCTCCCAGTCGCACCCTTGCCATGCTTTATTTCTCGACCGTCCTTTGTTTTCCAGAACCCTGGCTATTACGACCTGGAAGCCCGGGATCTGGGCATCTGGCACGTGCCCAACGACACCCCGATGAAGGAATGGGCCAGCGCCGCTTTCTTGAGATATCACACCGAAACGGGGTTCCTGGCTGCGGAAGGGGGCAACCTTCTCAGGCTCTTCCAAGTGAGGAACGTGGCGCTCAGTTTCTGCGCCATTCGCAGTGCGGAGTGCGCCATAGGGCTCTAGAGTCGTTATGGCGTGAATTCGTGTAGCGGAAGCAGGAGTCACCCTGGATCTGAACTGCAAAAACTCTGTGTGATAAACACCTGAGTTTTAGGGGACTACAATTCCCATCACCCCCAAGCAACCCTCATAACTCTGGCCCTGGAGGATGCTGCGGGTTTCCAGAAAGGAGCTTGAGGAGGGAGGGGGCTGCATGGCCTGGGGATGATGGGAATGGGACTTCTTACTATTGGAGGACTACAATTCCCATCACCCCCAACCAATCAACCCACATGGCCCTGGCTCTGGAACCCTAGAACCCTAGACGTCTCCATCTCTGGTGTGATAAGGACCATTGTGGCACAGTGCTTTGGAGCAGTCACACTCTCTCAGCCCCAGAAAACCCTAAGAAACGACTTGCAGGCACACAACAAGAACCACAAATCTTGCGCATGAAGCTAAGCATCCCTTCTCCCTTCCTTTGAGTCTCCTTTCTTCCTTTCCAGAAATACCCGGTCAAGTTTGGCATCGGCAGCTGTCCAGACGACAACGGTCCGGCCGTGGCGGTCATCTATGACACTGGCAGTGCCCAGCAGACCTCTGTCCACTACGCCCCCAATTCCCAAGGTATGGCTTTTGTTTCCTCAGGTGCCATGGTCTTTTGCATGCCTGGTTTATAGGGCTTTGCTGGAAAATGCAAGACTATAAGGTTTGGCTATCTCTGTTCCTTCTTGGAAACGATGCAGCGCTTTCCAGAGACTCATAGCATAATGAATACAAATCCAGGTGTTACAGCTACCTGACGCCAAGCTTTTTCTGATAACAAAATTATTATCTAACCTTTCTCTTTAAAATCCATGCTTTTCCCAGCTCACCTCGAACCCGGCTTCATTCAGTTCCGGGTGTTTAATAATGAGAAGGCAGCCCTGGCTCTATGCGCCGGAGTCCAAGTCACCAGATGCGACAATGAACATGTGCGTAGCTTTTCCCATTTGCTCTTCTCTAGATCCCACACCCCAAACCCCAGCTTCCCTTTATTTTCTTTCTCAAACCCAAACTCTATGCCCAATCGCCCACCTTTTCTTTGTAGACCATGATTCAGTTCTTGATCCTTCACTCCAAATCCCATCCATCCTTATGTCTTTTCTCGACCCTACTATCCAAACTCTCCCCTGTTTGCTTTTCTAGGATCCAAAACGCCAAGCTCCCATTTTAACCATTCCTTTCTCGACCTCACCTTCCAAACCCCTTGCCATCCAGGTTTCCTTCCTAGGCCCCTCATTGCAAACCTCAATCCTGCCCCTGTTTCCTTCCTGGAGGCCATGATGCCCCCGACCTGAATCCCCCCATTTTCTCTCTCTTCTCCTCCAGATCTGTGTCGGCGGAGGCGGCTATTTCCCCGAAGGCAGCCCTCGCCAATGTGGGGACTATGCAGCCTTTGACTGGAACGGATACGGGTCTCACACCGGATGGAGCGTCTCCAAACAGTTGTTGGAATCGGCCATCTTGCTCTTTTACCACTGAAGCTTGCAGGCAAACCGGCCCTTGGAAACGTCAAACAACTTCCCTTCCCCTTTGGGCATAAAACAACCAGAACATTGTGCCATACTTTCCATTTCATTTATTGTGGCATCCCCTGGGAAGCCCAGAGGATGCGACCCCTCCCAGGATAGCAATGTTTACCAAGATTGAAATGTGATAACCCTACTGGCAGACCATAGGATTATGACTTGCCTTCTGGTAGACAATGCTTTATCCGTGATTGGATAAGCCCATGTTGATTCGGCTGAGACAGTGTACACACCTTGCTCCCCCTTGCTAATTAGAAATCTCCTGAGTACACATTGGTCCCTGATTCCGCAAATTGCCTTCTGATGTACAATAAGATAATGTAAAACCTAATGTAACCCTGATGTCAATAAAAGGAGCTGGCCAAGACCTGGCCAGCAGAAGAAGCTTTGCACCCCCATTCCTGTCTCTGCGTCTCTCTCTGCCGCGACAATTTATCCGTTTCTCTCTCTTCCTTTTACCATTTATACTGGGACCATTTACTCTGGAACCATTGCACACTGGGACCATTTACAATGGGATCATTGCACACTGGGACCATTTCATGCTGGGACCATTGCACACTGGGACCATTTACTCTGGGACCATTGCACACTGGGACATCACTAAGTCTGCATCAAGCTCCATAGTGTAAAGCTTGCACCTTGTTTTAATTTGGGAGGAAGAAGGCAGGATAGGCATTAAAAGAAACACATAAATTGGATCTTTCTAACCTTGGCATTTAATTTGCACCTCCCTCCAAAATGGTTTCAGCTGCAACAAGGCAACAGCTGTGTGTCGTCATCATCATCATCATCACAAAAAATAATCTGGCCACTTCTCATTCTGACCTGCAGGGGGCACCCTTGCCTTAACTTTAGTTCTTCCTTCAGAGAAAGCCAAGCAAACCCTACTCTTTCCCTTCTCTCCTCCTCTGCAACATCTCCAGCAAATTGCATGAAGCAGGGGGTGATTTTTTTTTGGAGGGGGGGGGCTGGACCCAAGATGGATGCTCTAGCCATTGCAAGACTGGCATCTGGGCATCGGAGTCAGGGAAAGAGAGATTAGGAGGGCCTCGGTTCCAAGGCCCCAGCGACCTCTTTTGCAAATGCAACGCTTATAGTTTAATCTGACCCATGGCCTCTTATCAGGGAGTCGCGCATGGCACTGGATAATAGGTTACAATAATAGAGTTTGAGGTGGAAGCTGCAGGGAAGCAAAACCAAACCCCAAACCCACAAAGCAGTGATATCTTTATTGGGCCAACAAGAAAGCATTAAATATATGACACAAGCCTTTGAAGCGCCACCGGCTTCTTCATCAATGATCAAAAATCATACAGGAGAAAGAAAATTGATGGTGTTAGAGTCACTGCTTTTTGTCTTGGATGTTCCTTCTGTTGCCAGTGAAGATGGCATTGCACTTTGTAACCAAGAATTGGCGCCTGAGGCTTCATCTGCACTGCAGAATTAATGCAGTTTGACACTGCTTTAGATGTCAGGCCTCCATCCTGTTGAATCCAGGAGTTTGCAGTTCTCTGATGGAGAAGGCGAAATATCCCACCAAACTACAAATCCTGTCATTGGCTAGGATGCAGCCATGTGCAGTTAGAGTGGCACTGATCCAAGTGCAATGTTCTCTCCGAAAGCCCCATTGTTGGGCAAGCTTACATAAGCGTCCCCTCGATCTCGGCGCTTCCTAGAACCCAATCTGGGCGTCTTCCCAGCTGTTTGCCTTTCCTGGGCTCAGGGCCAGGCGCCTGTGATCTGGGCTTGGCCTCCTCTGGATGTATATCATTTGGAGAAAGAGAAGGAGAGGATCTTACAAAAGGGCTCACCAGGTTATAGAAACCCTCGTCCACTGAGAGTCTGGGCTTTGCAATCCCCAAAGGAACCTTTCCAGGCTCTGAATTATGAGATTTGTAGTTTGCGGAGGCACATTGCTCTCTGAGAGAGACTTCCAAAGACTTAGCGGAGCTGGAAATCCCAGGATTCGGGGGGGCTAAAGCTATGGCCATTAAAGGGGGCTCACAAGTCTACAAGTGCGTAGTGTGCCAAAGGGAATGTTTTTTCTCCTAATGTGAATCTGTTGACTTGTATCCTGATAGTCTCCGGACCACAGAGAACAAGCTTGCTCCGTGGGCTAGGAAGTGCTGGGGCGCAACAGGCATGCATGAAGCACACCAGAAGTGCCTGATGTGCATCAGTAGTGCCCAGTGTACATCAGGTGTACCAGAGGCACACCAGAAGTGTCCAATGTGCCACACAAGTTCTTGGTGTGTTTTGGAAGTGCCAGAGGCGGAAGTGCCTGATGCACATCAAGACAAATACACATTGGAAGTGTCCAATGTGGATCAGAAGTGCCAAATGTGCGTCACAAGTGCTTGATGTGTTTCAGAAGTGCCTGATGCACATCAGAAGTGCCCAATGTGCATCAGAAATGTCAAATGTGCATCACAAGTGCCTGATGTGTTTCCAAAGTGCCAGAGGCAGAGGTGCCTGATGCACATTGGGCCAAATGCACACCATAAGTGTCCAATGTACATCACAAGTGCCTGGTGTGTTTCAGAAGTGCCCATTGTGCATCAGATGGGTGTGTATCAGATGTGCTGGATGTGTACCAGAAGTGCCAAATGTGTGTCAGAAGGGCCCAAGGCACATCGGACGTGCCAGATACACGTCAGAAGCGCTGGATGTGCATCATAAGGATGCCAATGTGCTTCAGAAGTGTCAGATGCACCTCAGAACCCAGTGTTCCTCAGATGTGCTTGATGCACATTGGTGCACTCTTGCCAGTGTCCTGATGCATATCTTTGCAATCCATTGCCAGGGTTCCTTTGCACCCAGGAACACCTCCCTTCCTTCTTCATCAGGAGCCCAGCAAAATCCAAACGTAAACCCTGGCATTTCATTCCTTTCTTTTGTAAAGCAGTGATGCTCCAGTGGGAAACTCCCCCCCCCCCGGGGCAGCGTTGCCTATCAGTTAGGGCTCCTGCCTTCCCACTTGACTCTCTGCTCTGGTCCTGAGTTCAAAGCTGGGAAACCAAAGCCAAGGAGGCAGCTGCTGCTGCTGCTGCTGGCATCTGTTTTCCTGAGAGAAAGAGGGTAAATATTATGTTCCCTTCCTCGATTGCAAAACTGCTTTTGCGGTGGAAGGGAAAGGTACACCACAAACAGCGCATGACGGAGTGTAGTGGGTTCATAAGGGAGGGATGAGCGGAGAGAGAAAGAAAGACAGAAAACAAAAGAAGGGGGCGGAGAACTGGCTAGGAAGAAAACAAGATTGTCTTTATTGACTCAGGCCAAAGGAGTAGGAACAGGCGGCAACAAGGCTGGTGCTCAACAGGTTGGGCTTCCAAAGGCAGAGAGAGGTTGCAAAAAATAGGCAAGCCATCCTTTGCTTGGAAAGGACACACTCTCTGGCCACTTTCCCTCCCTCTTTGCTCATGCATAGATGCAAACCTGTGGCCTCTTGTCCACGTTCCGTAACGCATGGATGATCATTTAGGGCATGTGTTTTGCAAAGGTCCTCATTTGACAGCTTGACCGGTTGCCAACTTTGCAACCAGGCTGTGCACCTAAGCGTTAAAACGCTGGCAGGTTAACAAACAGGAGACGGCATTCCACACCATGCTCTTGACAGCTGTGCGCATTTCTGCAGATCGGATTTAAAGGGTCGTTCCTGGTTTGTTTTCTGTTCTGTCCTCCGTCCTCCTTGTTTCCCTCCACTCTTTAGCTCGGCTCCGGAATGCGCATTAGTGCCCAAAGGGGACGAAAAGCATGCCATCGTTCAGGTTCAAATAATGTTCGCAGGGCAGCAGCTTCCCAGATATGCTTTGGGATTCTGGTTCATGTCATGAGTTCCAAGATGTCCTTCTCTTTCCTTCCAATTTGGTTTTCTTTCTTGGAAAGAAAGTGAGTGTTCGTGAGCATTCCTGACCCGAATGATCTCACCGGATGTTTGCTTAAACGGTGCATAACATGCAAACATCTCAAGCATGTTATTTTAAAAACTGCAACTCGGCGTTTCGCTGGGAATGGAGTGAGTCAGGTTTAGGCAGGGGGGGCTCTACTCAAAGGGACATGGGTGCGAGACACCACACCGCCGCATCCAGCGCCAACATGCATCAGGCCACATAGGCATATTGTGTACGATTCTCCTTCTGGGCAGCTGGCAAATGTGAGGGCCGCCCAAGGAACAGGCTGTGGCTAGAAAGACATGTGCTGGTGGCATACCTAATGCATACCTAATGCATTTCACACCTGGCGCAGAACAGTTCTTAACACCATCCTCCCCTCTTCAAAAGCCTTCGTGGATTTGGAGAAGTTGATGCAGATGGATGGATGGATGGATGGATAGATAGATAGATAGATAGATAGATAGATAGATAGATAGATAGACAGATAGATAGCAAAAGAGATGAGAGACAGAATAGATAAGAAAAGGTAGATAGATAGATAGATAGATAGATAGATAGATAGATAGATAGAGTAGAAGGCAAAAGAGGTGAGAAACTGATTAGATAAAAAGAGGTATGTAGAGGATGGATGGACGGACGGATGGATAGGATAGGATATAGGATAGATATGCGCCTTCCAGTCATTTCTGACCTATGGCAACCCTCAGGCAAACTTTTCACAGTGTGTTTCCTTGGCCTAATTTGTTCAGAGGGCCTTTGTCATGGCCTTCCCCTGAGGCTGAGAGAGTGTGACTCTCCCAAGGTTTCCCGTGGCCGAATGGGGATTCGAACCCTGGCCTCTGATGCTCAACCGTTTCATCTGTTTTAAAAAGCGCATGAGTGGCAATGGTTTCCCTGAACATTTGCTTTTCCTGTCAGCTTCCCCTCCTTGCCCTGAAGCTCACATTTCTTGTCTGAAATAGGAAAGGCAGAGAAGACCTGGCCGGCTGCCCAGGATCGGAACTCAAGACCGGGAGCAGCCCACATGCCCATCCTTGTCAACAGCCCAAAGAATCACGCGCCCTCCGAGTGGATCTCCATGTGAATCAGGCCGGGCGACCAATGGGAAGCGCCTGGGCATGCGCTCCCCACCAATGGCAGGCCTGGGACACGGCGTGGGCCTTTCTCACGGAGACATGCGCTGGATCTGCGCCACAGCTTCCAAGAAAGAAAACATCTTGGGACTGCAGGCCACAGAGGCAACAGCACTCATGAACTTTGCTCTCCATGCACTGGAGCAGAGCATGGAATGGATTCCCACATTAAAATTAAAGCCATGATGCAAAACCACTTGCAATTGATCCAGAGAAGAGCATTGAATGGATTCCCACATTAAATATAAAAGCCATGATACAAAACCATTTGCAATTGATCCAGAGGAGAGCACTGAATGGAGTCCCACATTAAATATAACAGTCATGATAACCATTTGCAGTTGTTTAATATCGTAATACTACTACTACTAAGAATAATAGTAGTAGTAGTAGATTTTATGCGCCACCTGTTCTCCTCCTGGCCTTTTTGAATGTTATCTGGAAGCTTATCCTTTGCATTAGTCTAATCTTATCGCTCGATGCCCTCTCACTTTTGCAACTTGGTCAACAAAACCACAAGTTGGAGTTTTCTAGCAAGAGAGCATTGTGGCGCATGCACCGAGAAAGCCAGAGACTCTTTATATCCCGTAAGGAGAGTCACATAAATTCAAGGCACTGGGCTGATCTATCTATCCATCTATCTATCATCTATCTATCTATCTATCTATCTATCTATCTATCTATCTTAATCTAATCATTTTTAATCTAGTAGTAACCCTTTCTTTCCTAAAGGCTGAGTCTTGCTTGCTCAAAAGCAAACCAGCTCCAACTGGGATATAGCAAATAATGGAGCCATACAACTCCGGGAGACCAGGGTTCGAGTCCTGAGTCCATCGTGGGAACCTATGGGGTGACCCTGGGCAAGTCACGCTCTCTCAGCTTCATAGCCACCATCTTGCCCCAAATGACCCATGACCCTTTTAGGGTCGACTATGGGACACAGCAAGCAAGAGCTGATAGGACTACTGCGTCTCCCATTCCATTTCCCTGTAGTTTTCCTATAGGGATGACTTCTTTCTTTGCCTTGAGAGGCCTTGCTGAAGGAAGGAAGGAAGGAAAGAAGGAAGGCGATGAGCTGGAGATTGTATTTTTAGCACGACATCCATCCTTCCTTTATCACCGCTGGGAGTGTGTTTGTGTGTCATTCGGCTGAAACTGGGCTTTTCTCTGAGTCACAGGTTCCCAAAAGCCCCGAATGAGAAAATGAAAGGAGGAGGAGGAAGAGGAGGAAGAGAGCAGTGGGGGAAATGGACAAATATGATCAGGACTTGGGGGAAAATAATTCTGGACTACAGCTGGGTGGGGGATTCTGGGATTTGCAATCCAGAATTAACTACTCCGAGGTCTGATTACACCTAGGGACTGGGGTTACAAATCCTGGACTGCATCGGATCTGGAAATGTAGACTCGGGAACATAGCTCCCAAAGGTGGAAGGGCCCCCAAGGGCCACCCAGTCGAACCCACTAGAGCCATGCAGGAATACATAGGGGCCTAGGTTTGGAAGGGACTACTAAGGGTCATCCATTCCAACCCACTTCAGCCATGCAGGAATACATAGGATTTTAGGGTTGGAAGGGACTGCTAAGGGTCCTATAGTCCAACCCTCCTTCTGCCATGCAGGAATACATAGAATCCTAGAGTCAGAAGGGACTACTAAGGGTCATATAGTCCAACCCACTTCTGCCATTCAGGAAGACACAATCAATAAATGATTGAATGGCTGGTCAATACATTGGGAAATCCTATTAGAGATTCATAGATTCCTAGAGTTGGAAGGGACCCTAAGGGCCAGCCAGTTGAACCTGTTAGTGCCATGCAGGAGTACATAGGATCCTAGAGTCAGAAGGGACCGCAAGGGTCATCCATTCTGACCCACTTCTGCCATGCAGGAAGACACAATCAATAAATGATTGAAAGGCTGGTCAATATATTGGGAAATCCTATTGTAGATTCATAGAATCCCAGAATTGGAAGGGACCCTAAGGGTCATCCAGTTGAACTCCTTTATGCCATGCAGGAATACATAGGATTCCAGAGTTGGAAGGGACCCCAAGGGATCATCCGGTCCACCGTCCAACGCCATTCTGCCATGCAGGAAGAAGACACCACCCAAGCCCTCCTTGTGACCAAAGGCCATCCAGCCTCTGTTTCAAAGTGCTGAGCCACCATGCCAGCAAGGACTCCAAAGCCCATCGGGCTGAGTGGAGGCCAAGGCCTGGCTCATGCCACCTCCCCAAAAACTGGTTCTTCCAGGCACTGTCTCTTCTTGGCCTGGGAGCATCATGTCTTCTTGGAGCCGGCGGAGGAGGAGGAGGCGGAAAGCACAGAGTGTTCCCTGGGAGTGTGCAAGCGGAGGCCACACCAAGCCTCGCACAGCAGGATCATGCGCCGGGAGCATGGCCTCCTCGTGGGAGAAGGCCTCTAGCCAATCGGGCGCTGCATGATCCCTGCCGCCGGCCAATCGGGGCTCACTTCCCCAGAGCATCACCCCTCTGAGCTGGCACACACTGTCAGCAAATGTGGCCACAACAGGAACAACCCTTGGGTGTGTTTGTGTGTGTGTGTGTCTGTGTGTGTGAGCCATATCTCCCATGAGAAAGGCCTAAATATAACCCAAAGTTGCATTGAGAATAAAAGCAGGCCTCTGGTGTTTGCAAAAATGAAAGGCCAAGAGAGAACCTGGAGCCGGTTTCGTTCCCAAAAAGTGCAAAGCGTCGGAGAATAGAGAGAAACTTGCCCAGAAAACCCTGCGATAGGTTGGCCTTACGGACGGTCGCCATAAGCCAGAGACAATTTGGGCGCATAGCTCTGGCAGAGAAGGCTATACGTTTCACCAAACTACACATCCCAGGCAGTGTCTGAATTTCCCTTCACATGGGGAGGGGGTTTCATTCTCCAAAGGGACCCCCAATGAGGAATGCCAATGTTTTCAAGACCCAGAACTTTATCGCACCCGTTTTTTGGCATGTTACGAGTATGAAAATAGGATGCGCGTGTGTGCGTGCGCGGCCGCCATTTTGGGCGCCATTTTGCTCAGTCAAGAGACTTCTGACCAGAACATTTCATGCGCCTCAGCACTGAACCGGGACGGATTGCCACAATGGAATGGAACAGGGCCTTTTGGGGGACGCTTTGCCGTGTGGTAAAATCCGTTTTGGGGCGGTCACGCGCACACACGAGTGTCCTCTTTTTGTACCCATAACGCCAAAAAACGGGTGCAATAAAGTCCCCAGAACGGAGTGGCCGCTCCATACTTTGGGTCCTGAGCCAGACTTGAAGTCCAAAGTCCAGAGAAGAATGAATCTTCTAGGCTGCCCTTGCCTTTCTCTGAGGCTGAGAGAGTGTGACTTGCCCAAAGTCACCCATTGGATTTATGGGATAGTACCCCGCACCGGATGTGTTGTCATTTTGGCATGTCTCATTGCAATAACCGCCTCTAGATGTTCCCAAACGCTGCCAGGAAATGCGCTCCATGCAAATCTCTTCCCCAGTGACTCACCTGGGTGTGAGGAATCGGGTGTGCTTTGGGAGAGATGCAAGAAGGCGTGCCAGAGTTGCCTTTGCCTTTGCATCCATCTGAGGCCGAGAGAGTGTGACCTGCCCAAAGTCACCCCATAAGTTTCCATGGCCGAGCCGGGATTCGAACCCTGGTCTCGAGTCCAAGTCCAATGCTTGGCGGCACACAACAAATATCTATCTATCTCTATATCTATCTACACTGTATGTGTGCGGAAGGGTGAATCCATGGAGGCAAAATCTGTGGACACAGCACATTATAAACACATAATTCTAAACAGTGGTTGGAGGGCTGTCTTCCAGGGACGCATTATTATATTTTCCTGCAAGGCCAAGGGTCAGATTAAATGACCCCTGAGGGACCCTTCGGACCCTAAAACCCTAGGAGTTTGTGCGCATGAGAATGGATTTGGAAAGTTGGGGACCTCTTAAGAAGGAAGTCTGATGATGCCCAAGGCCTTTCTCTCAGCGCAAGCAAGGACTGTGTGAAAGCTGAGCATGCTTTGCAAGAGAAGTGGGAGGCAGTGCTTGGGTTTCCTCCTGACTCAGGCGGCCACGCTGCTGGCGCATGGATGCCCACATGTACAGAGGCCTCTCCCAATCCCTATGCGCCTGGAATCCCTCTCAGCCAACCAAGGACGGCCTTTCTTAGCATCGCTCTCTCTGTGAGCCAAAGGGGAGTGCCCCCGGTTTCACAAACACTCAAACTTCCCCATTGCAAAGCCTTCTCTTTCTTCTCCATGACCCATCATCCCCTCCTACACCAACCCACCGACGCAACACCCTTCCTGGAAATCTTGCTTGCAAGAAATATCCCCTTTTTGGTGGCCATGTTCATGGTCCAAAACCCCCACAAAAAACGGCCATGAAAAGCCTTCGTCTTCACAATACCCCTTTTCTCCATTAATGTTCCCAAAGGATAAATGGCAATAAATTGTGTTCTTTGGTGGCGGGGAAAAGAATAAGACTTTTTGTTCATGATACAAAGCAAGGAAACAGTCACACAATCGGAGGAAAGGGCTGCTGGAGCTGCAATCCGACTTCTTCTGGAGGGTTGCATGGCTCCCACTTTGGAATTCAAACCCATTCAGTTGCCCTTTACCTGCTCTCTGGGTGATTTTCCTTTTCGTTGGCTTATTTTTGACCCCACTTTGGCCCAGAGCAGACCTGAGCTCCATCTCCTTGTAGGGGACGATGGGGATGAGAGTGGCAGAATAGTTAATGGCTGCCCCCCTCCTGGTCCCATTGGACCCCCTTGTCGGCTTTCTGTGGCGGTAAACAGCTTCCAGGAAAGGCCTCTGGATATAGATCTCTCCATGTATAGGATGTAAAAAGTCCCCCCAGGGACAGCTGCTCTGTGTAAACAGATGCTTCTGGGATTTGCAAACCCGCTGGTGCTGAGCCATCAAAAACACCCATCCGGAATCCGTCCAGGGAGGGGATAGGGTTACGCTTGGAGAGCTAAAACCTCCTCCCAAAATGGGTTTCAGGTCTCAGGGACCAGGACCAGGCCGTTGGGAGGAATCCCACAGTGAGAGCATCACCTTGAAAATGGTATTGGATGGGGAGTTGATTGCGTTGGGATGCCGTCGTGCCACAATTGCACCAGTTTAGGAATGGGAGCGTACCAGTTTGACGTCATTTCCTATCACACTTTCTCCCCACGGTAGCACTGGGGTGATCTGTGACTTCTCATAAATATCTGAAATGTGTTCCCAATTTACACATGCATCCGAAACGGGTTCCGTATTTGCGCATGTTTCCAAAACGGGTTCAGAATTTGCACATGCATCCAGCAGGGGTCCAGACCCGAAATGGGTTCCAAAACCCTAATACCAGTTTGTTGCCGTGCAGAAAACCTTGCCCCAAAGCGTCTCGAAGAGTGCAAGGCGAGGAACCGTTGGCTGTTGTTCGGTGATGCGTTTTCCGATTGCGCCTTCGCTGGAAAATTCCGCAGAGTTTCTGGACCATTCCTGCTTGCAATTGTGATGTTTTTATTTCCACCATCAAGGCTAGGAGTGAGTCACATGAAGGCAATAACCCTTACAAACAGACGCACAACACCTTGTGGCATTGACCTGCAGTGTTCCTAGTGTCAGCCATTCATGCGGGGAAACTGTGCTCTCTGGCACATATGCTCCAAGAAATACATATATATTTGCGGTTCAGCCTTCTTTGTCTGAGAGCTCTAGAAATCCCAGGATTCCACAGCACGGAGCTATGGCAGTTCAGTTCTGCAATGTAGATGCAACCAAAGTCAGAAGCTTTAAAAACTTTGTGTGCCTCCGAGTCATTCTTGACTTTTACAGCAACCCTAAGGCAAACTTATTATAGGGTTTTCTTGGCAGGTTTCTTCCAATGGGGTTTGCCATTGCCATCCTCTAAGGCTGAGAGAGTGTGACTTGTCCAAAGGGTTTTTTATGCTCAATTGGGGATTCGAACCCTGGTCTCCAGGGCCATAGTCCAACTCTGAAACCGTTGCACCACGCTGTCTCTCTTTAACTTTAAGGAGGCCTGCAAAGTGTAAATGGCACCGGCTTGGTGGAGGTTCATAGAATCATAGAATTGTTGACTCCAGATCTTCTTTGGGTCTCACATGTCTCAGTCCCTTTCCTTCCAGAGCTGCCAACCTCTGTACAGCTTTGGCATGGAGAGCACTGCCCTGAAACGTGCCCTTGCAAAGCGTGCTGTGCCTAAATGTACCGTTCCCAGAAATGCCGTCCTGAAACATGCCATCCCTGGACGGGCCGTGAGCATCTCCCTCCGGAATATAGGGGCTCAAGGTACTCGGAAGGCGAAAGGCCCGGTAGAACCACAAATCCCAGGGTGTGCAATTGCTTGCATGGTTTGCACAGAGCAGATGCTCCCACAGAAGGTGTCATTTAAAAAGAGGAGCCCAGTGCGCAACCCTGCAAGGGACAACCCCAGTGTTTCCAGCCATGGTTCGCATCCTCTCTATTCAGACACAAGGCCCTTTGGGAGGATTAACAAGAACATCAGGAGGAAGAAATTTTGCTAGGAGTAAATTCCACTTTGGAATGTAGTTGTTGCGGTGGAATGGAGCTCAATTCCATTGTGAGGAGGTCAGCTTCCCATTGTGGAACGGTATGTTGTTGCGTCACAAAATGGAAATGAATGCCATCATCGGGCGCTCCATTACTCAGGAGTAAATGCCACTGCATTCAGTTGGGCTTGCTCAAATGTTTACTGAATTTCATATTTATACAATTGCCCTTTGCTTTTCTGTGTATCCCCAGTGACTTTCTTTCGCACACTGGACCCTTCCTAGGTGTTTATGCATACTTTTCTCTGGAGTTGTTGGACACGAACATGAATCTTATGTAACTTTACCGTGGCTGTTTAAGACTTTGAGTCACACCTTCTAAGCCTCCTTGGCTTGGGACACTTGTTATTTAAGATGATGGGTTATATGATACCATCTGGATTGGGTTGCGGGGCAGAAAGTTCAGCAGAATGGAGTTGCTTAGTCTGCAACTCAAAGCGCCAACATCAAGGGGCAATGAGTTCGCTCTGGGTTATAGTGTGAACTTGAGAAGGGCTACCCAAGCGGAACTGAACCTGGTTTGGTGGAAAGGCTGTGATACCTTTATTGAATCCTAGAGTTGGAAGGGTCCCCAAGGGTCATCCAGTCCAACCCCCTTCTGCCATGCAGGAAATCTCAGTCAAAGTATCCTGTACTTTGCATCCATTGCTCCATATCCCAGTCTCTGGAGCAGCAGAAAACAAGCTTTCTCCATCCTCAGAATCATAGCCTTTCAGATACTTAAACAGGGCTCTCAGGTCCCTTTCTTAACCTCCAGTCCAAACACGCCCAGATCCTTAAGCCGCGGCTCAGGGTCCACTCTCTTTCTACTTTTTGAAAACAGAACTGGTTTCTATCATCTGTCCCGGGAACAGAGGTTCTAGACCAGAGTTCAGGGGGTGCCAGGATGAAGGTTGCGGGTTCTAGATCAGAACGGCACCAGTCCAAGTGGGTTCTGGACCAGACTTCTGCTTGAGAACCCAGTCCATTTCGGTCCGCCCTGGGCCAGAGGGCACAGGACCTAGATTCGATACAGTGGGTTCTAGATCAGAGGGCCTGCTCAGATCCTTGTATCTTGATGTTTATGTACAATTTTTAGTAGAAGAAGGCAGGGTTAAGGGGATTAGGGGAATCTTATTATTGTCTGTATATCTGGCTCTGCAGTTCTGCTTTGAAACGCCATCCAGCCGAGCTGGACTTTGTTTGCTTTGCTCAGCAATATTTGCAGGGCATCAACAGAATGCCAGCTGTCTGTGTGGCATCTTCAGGGTGACCTATGAGATCAAGTAGATCTTCTCCCTGCAAAGCCCTGCTCTCCGTCTTACCTTTACCCTCCTTGGCAGACAGCCGGCATCCCACCTGTCTCATTGGTTCTAATGGGGATGATGGGTCTTGGCTGGCCCAGGATGGTGGATGATGCTATTTCGGATGCCACCCTTGGCAAGACCAGGATTCCAAGGCATGTAGTGTAAAGGTCACTGTCTCGTGCCAACCTCTTTGGTCTGTCTCTGGTTCCATGTGCCCCGGGCGGCTGGTGAGAAAAGGTTTAAAAATGTCACAATTAGTGCAAACCTTTGCAAAGACAAGACCCTTTCAATGTCACAATTAGTGCAAACCTTTGCAAAGATGAGACCATTTTAATGCCACAATTAGTGCAAACTTTTGTAAAGACAAAACCCTTTTAATGTCACAATTAGTGCAAACTTTTGCAAAGATGAAATGATAGCTGCCTTGCGTCCCTATGTTGGGGGAAAAGTGGGATAATAATGATAATAGTAATAATAATAATAATAATAATAGCAGCAGCGACAACAACTCCTTTGCAAAATAGCTCCACTCCAAGAAGCCATTCTAGGCTTGCAAAGGAGGAGCGAAATTCTTGCAAATGCTGCTATTGCATACGTAATTTTGCAGACTTTCTCAGAATTACAATCTATCCGCTATAAAACCTCAGCATTTTTGTCACTCCTTGCGCACCCAGATGTGTCTGGACATGGGAGATTGTGTGTTTACCACAAAGTATTATTTTTATCTTGCGCTTGCATATGGACGCCTGGTCAAACTCTTCCTCCCGGCCACCTTGCCATCGGAGCAAACATTTCCAGCCCTACTTGGCTTTTTGTTCTTGTTGCCCTTTGCTAAGATGGAGAGATTTCACCTGCCTTATCTCTGAGCTTGTGTGTCGTTTGTGGTTCCCTCGCAACGTTGCCTGTTGCACGACTCTTGGACCGTGGCGGCCAGAGATCATTCCCTCCCGGCTTTTTATTGACTTTTATGACTATCTTTATTGCAGCCGCAATGGAGAAATAATCCAGCTTGACACCACTTTGCTCAATGAAACTGAATGCGGGGAATTGTGGTTTGTAGCTCTCTGGTAAGAAAATGTCCTATGAAACTACAATTTCCGGGATTGCATACGACAGGAGCCCAAAAGCGGTGTCAGACTGGGTTATTTTTGCAATGCAGATGCAGCCATATTGTTACACAAGAGTGCTAAACCACATCTCCAATGTTGTGGGTTTGTGCACACTGCAGAAATAAAGACTTGGACACCGCTCTAGCTTCCAGGACTCAATCCTGGGATGTATAGTTTGGTGAGGCAAACTACAAATCTCAAGGTTTCACAGCATGGAGCCGTGGCGGTTAAAGTGGCGTCAAACCGGATTATTTCCGCAATGTGGTTAGACACTTGCTATGTCCAGGGTATGTTTATGGACAGTCCACCATTTTAGCTCTGGTCTGGTTTCACAGCAAAAACCTATCTGATGTGGGAGATCCATATCAATGTCAATGTAGCCTCTGGCTTCGCAGGTGGCACATAATCCCACCATCATGAGAAGATTGCAAAATGTTGGAGAAAGCATAGTGTGCTACCAAGATACTGGCCATCTGGGCAACCAGAATAGGCAACATCAGCAGCACAAATAGAGGAACAATCTCTCAAGCAATTTCCTATGTTCAGCCCCAGGACCAAGGTCTTGCCAAAGGCACCGTTTCGGTTCTGCTTCCGAGCATGAAATCCTTTCAGTGCGCAAGTGTGCATTTTCCACAAACGGCCACCCACATCATCTCTGTTCATGCACCAGTGACTTTTCAAGTTTAGGAAGTTTGTGATGTGCCTTCAAGTCGACTCTTGGAGTTTTCTTATCACACGAGTTTATCCCACGTATATCCCGGAAAAATTGCGTAGCTATGCGGAACGATTTCACACGCCATTGTGCAAAACACGCCATTAAAGCAGTCACAAAGAAGCATTAATGCGCATATTTTTACTTTCGGGACTTCAGCGGCAATGCATTTCTGGTATCGTATAATTTGCACAATTGCGTGTAGTAATCATCCGCGCAATTCCTTGCTGTTTGTGCTTCATTTGTGGGATGCTTTAAAGGCCCTTTAATCTCTCTTTAATGGCAAAATTAGCCCCTGTGTGATAAACTCTATTGGAGTTTCTTCTAAGGAGTGAATGTGGAAAAACCACAAATAACAAAAACGCCCTGTTTTTAACTGAGAGGACACCTCTCTAGGAATCACTGGGTCCTCCAGCGCAACTCTGTGGTCAACGTCCGACAGACACTGACCATAGAGCTGCGCCGGAGGAGCTACAAATGCCTAGTAGAGTGTTCCCTCTAGGAATCTCTAGGTCTTTCAGTGCAACTTTTGGTTAATGGTGACCATAGAGTTGCACTGTAGGACCTAGATATTCCTAGAGAGAACACATTAATCAAATCTGTGAATAATTCAAATCCACAAATATCAAAGCCGCAATATGGAGGGATGAGTGCACAAAGGGATTTTGTGAAGCGCGCCAGCGAGGCGGGTGCCATTTTAAACATTTATCCTCAGGAGACAAAGGAGGTTTTACCAAAGGCACCAGCGAAGGGGGCAACTGTTTAAAAATTTTTACCTCAGGAGAACAAAGGAACTCTGCCCAGCAACACCTATTGAGGCGAGCGGCCATTTAATTAAAAAACATTCCTCTGAAAAAGGAAGGGCCTTGCCAAATGCGAAGGCGAGGAAAGCTGCTGTTAAAACTAACTTCACCTCAGAATTTTAAATTCTCATTTCATTATGCAATTCCCTAAAAAATCGCAGGGCAAGCTGTCCTTCAAAAAACTTTACCTCAGAATTTAGATTCATATTTTAAGTATGCGATTCCTTAAGAAACCGCAACGTTTGGTTCAAAATATGAAGAATGGTGTTAAGAAATGGCCACCAAAACGTCCTATCAAAAAGAAACCTAAAAGTCTGACAGGAAAATGAACCTCTGGAGAGTCAAAGGTGGATAAAAGGAGCAGAGGGTTTAGGCGGGAAACCGGCCAATAAGGCAGTTGTTAACACCAAAACGCTTCTAATGGCGCTAAGAAGGTTCCAGAACTAACTGCGCAGGTGCAGATATAACCCATTTGTGTGCATTTGCAGAGACAACAAAGAAGAAATATATGTACACTTTTCCCTCCGTATTTGCTAGGATTAGGGGCACAGGACCTCTGTGAATGTGGAAAAACCGCAAATAACAAAACCACCACGTTTTGACCTGAGAGGACACCTCTCTAGGAGTCTCTAGGTCCTCCGGTGCAACTCTATGGTCAATGTCTGACAGACACTGACCTTAGAGTTGCGCTGGAGGAGCTACAAAGGCCTAGCAGAGTGTCATCTTTAGCGAAATCTCTAGGTCTTTCAGAGCAACTTTTAAAGTTGACCATAGAGTTGCACTGGAGGAGCTACAAAGGCCTAGTGGAGTGTCCTCTCTAGGAATCTCTAGGCCTTTCAGTGCCACTTTTAGTTAAAGTTGACCACAGAGTTGCAATGGAGGACCTAGAGATTCCTAGGGAGAACATGTTAATCAAATATGGGAATAATCAAATCTGCAAATATCAAGGCCGCAAATATGGAGGGACAAG
Organism: Sceloporus undulatus; assembly: GCF_019175285.1. Lineage (NCBI taxonomy): Eukaryota > Metazoa > Chordata > Lepidosauria > Squamata > Phrynosomatidae > Sceloporus > Sceloporus undulatus. The sequence continues at coordinate 25,830,651 of NC_056530.1, forward strand.
TGTATTTTGAAATTTTACACATTTGAACAGGTTCTTGAGAAGTAAAGCAAAGGCAAAACCCATCATCCCCAACCTGAGCAGCCCAAACACGCGAAAAAACAAGGTTTTCAGTTTTTGAAACTTTATTAGAAACGTGACCCCAAAAGGGAGTGCTTCAGTAAGCGTTTTCAACAGTACAAAATATAATTAAGGTTCAAACCAATACAAAATACAAAGAGCAATGACACAAAAACAAACGACCGTGGTAGAAAATACAAAATAAGGATCAACACGCCCAAAGTTTGCGTCTGAACACCTCGCAACGACAAAACCTGGGCTCTATTAACACTTTATTAATGCAGTGCTATCAAAAACAGTTTTAAAAAGTGCATTTTCTCTCTGTCAGTGGGGGATAAACCAAGTTATTTTGACTAGAAAACACCGAAAAAGGCAGCTTTCAGAGGCAGAATGTTGTGCTTCTCAAATTGGTTTAACTTGAGCTTAAGGCTGCAATTTGGGGTTTAGTTTGCTAGCTTTGTTGGGAAACGCAAAGCCATTTTGGCACCATTTGTCAAGAATATATATATATATATATGGTCTTCTAGATATTGCTGATGCCAAGGAACCAAAGGGAAAGAGAAATCTCCCCATAGACCTGGTTTCTTCTCCCCCAAATCTTTCACGGCTGCCCACAACCTGAAACAAAACATTGGTTCATCCACAGAATACCAAGCAAAAAAAACAACACAAGACATATATAGTGATTCTCTCCCTTATCAATAAAAAACATGGGCTTGTTTACATACTTAGGAGAACATATAGTTTGACAGACAGAAATCTAAGTACTACAAAGTTTACAACACTTTTATGTGTGTAATTGTTCTTTAGGAAGTTACAAATTCTGAGCTGCTTGTTTAAAGTCGGAGAACGGAAGGGGAAACCGATCCGTTTTGCTTTATTGCAAATACTGGGAGTTCGGTTTCCTGCTTCGGATGGAGTGTTTTATTGCCATTTCTTACTCATCATCTATTTCCATTCCTTTTCCTTCACCTATTGTGGATGAGAACTATATATATATATATATTCGTTCCAGCACCCGCAACTGTCATCACAATCCCCCCAACGCCTTCTTCTAAAGACCCCCAAAACCAAGGTGTTAGGCTTTATAAGGAACACCTCTGTTTGGGAGATGACCGACACGACATACTAAAAACCTGTTTTGTTTCTATTCCAGTCTTTCAGACATCCCTAAACCACAACTTTTGGGAGACCTTTGGGTACAAGGTACCCTCAGCGCCATCCCTTGCCAAGATTACATTTCGTCATTCAGTAGTATTTTCTTCCAAGCAAGGCTTTTCACCTCTTTCTCCGAGGCAAAAACGAAAGACCTCAAATGCTTCTCTCCCACACGAACCCACACCTACATGCTCCAAATTTCTTTGGTGGGAAGAAAGTTCAGAAACACCGCAAAGGCTCTCTTATCGCGCCTCGCGGCTCCTTTTTCTCAACCTCCGCTGTGCCTAAAATACGAAGACGAGAGTCTGCCAGGCAAGAGCCATGCAATTCTCTTCTTGCCAAAGACAAAACTCTGACCCTTGAAGGGTCTCCAGTCCTCCTCCGTCAGAGACATTCGGCCTGGGATGCCATCGCCGCAAATGCAACCAAAGAGTCCAGAATAAAAGCTGGAGAGGAAAAAAGCAACCGCTTAAAGGTGGCTTCTTTGGCTGGGGCTCACTGGACGTTGTTGTTGTTGTTGACCGTGCATGGATCCACCTGCAACGCAAGAAAAACAAGAGAGGGACATGTGAGATGGACGCCAGAAGTTTTAGACATCAGATCCATTCTCTTTCCAACCTCAGCATCTCCTAATTCTAGCTCCTTTTATAGACAAACCTTGGTTTTGTGTTGCTTTCCATGTGCCCTCCCCTCCCACACTCCACCTTCTTTGAAGGTCTAACTCAATGGTCTTTTGGACTTCATGCTCCCAGCAGCCCCAGCCAGCTTGGCCAATACTCAAAAATCAAAACATCTAAAGACCCAGAGGTTTGATGGCCATCTGTCAAAGGGGATGCTTAGATTGAGAGTTCCTGCATGGCAGAATGGGGTTGGACTGGATGATCCTTGTGGTCTCTTCCAACTCTATGATTCTAATCACTAGTCTAACTAAAAAAGGGGGTCCAGCACATGGGAGACCTAGCCCCACCAAGCGAAGGTTGGAGTTGTACTTCTGCCCAGAGCCAAGCCAAGAAGTCTCACCTCGGTGTAGGTAGGAGGAGGCATGAACTTGAACTCGGGAGCGTACATGAAGATGGGGCTGTCGAAGGAGTTGTCCAGCTCATCCAGGAGAGGAGTGGTGGGGCTCTCCAGGCGGTGGTCTTCGGGGACGATGTCCAGGTAGCATGGTGGGGCTGCGCAGAGGGAAGGCAAGAGGAACACAGGTGAGTCTAGGTTACTTTGAGAAGAGTGGGACTTATATCTCACATATGTGTTGGGGAGAACGAGACAGGTGTGCCTAAGAAAGCAAAGGGATTGGAGCACTACCTCTCAAGCTTCCTTAGGCAATGTATACCTGATGCTACCTGGGATGGGAAGAATGCTCAAGCCAAGTGGTGAAGCACAACTCCCTCAACGCCAGCTAAAACATTCCCAACAAGCCTCTCTCTAGCCTTTTTGAAGTCATCGGCCCTTATCACACAAGCAAAATGTGAAGTTATCCCAGGGTCAGTGGGAAGGCAATGCAGGGGCAGTCATGGGGCTTTAGTCCGGAGCCATCCTAAACACAATCGGGAGTCATTCCAGGGTTAGGTAAATCCTCTTTTCCTCCGAATTTACCTAACCCTGGAATGACCGCCGATTGTGTTCAGGATGGCTCCTGGTTGCGTTTGGCGTTGTGTGATAAGCAAACTTGAAACCCCACAATTGCCTCTGCGTTGCCTTCACATTGACCCTGGGATAACTTGACATTTTGCTCGTGTGATAAGGGCCATCCAGAGAAGGAGACCCTGCCATTTCTCAAGGCAGTTGGCTCCACTGTCAAACCACTCTTTCTAACGTCCCATAAAATCCCATCTCTCAGGAGTGCCTTAGCTGTGGGTCCCTGCATGGCACTATAGGGATTGAACTATAAGGATTGGATATACGCTTTCCTTTGAGAAGACCCATGCAACAAAACGGTAAAAGATCTATGGGACTTTCAGAGATACAAGTCTGACTAGGCTTGCTGTCCTGTCCTTGCTGCGTCTCTTGACATCACGCCAGGACCAAAAAGGCCCTCTTTTGGGAGTGTGTGTGTGTATATGTGTGTTTGTGCAGGGAATAAAGCAAAGCAGGGCCTGCTCACCTTCTGGGGCGTCGGGGATGTTGAGGTCCACCCAGCTCATCTCGGAGCTGGTTTGGCTGGCCATGCTGGAGCTGCGGCTTCCGATGCCGGAGGACTTGCTGCCGATGACCAGGGGCAGCTCCAGGATGACCTTCTTGGAGCCTGGGACGCTGACGTAGATCTGGAAGAGAACGCAAGAGGCAGGCGGTCAGACAATTGTCTTGGGAAGAAGACTGAACAAAATGGAGCAACAGCCTGGCTCTGCATCTCTAACATCCTGGAGAGGGATGGGCTTGAAAGGAGCCTTCGTCAAATGCACCTTCCATCCAGAAAAGGCTGGTCCTATCTCTATCTCTTGACCTGGCGGCAAAAGTCCACCAAACAGGTGTGAATCAACAGGTCATCTACCTTGCGGTCAAGACTATGCTCAGGGTTTATGAGAGTGGAGAAATCATCTTTCCTGGAGGCCTTAACCACAGATGGGTTTCTGGCAGACAGTGATGTCCGAAAGGCTAACCGATAGTGATTCACACTAAGCCCTGGCACTAGAAACCGATGCCTTGCTCAAAACCGTTCCTGGTTATAGATATGGCTGAAAGGCTTGGATAGAATGAGGGTCAATTGTACCCAACCCCACAATCTGCACTATTCTAGCTACACACAAGGCTCTTTATGTTGCATTCATCTTGCCCTCTTAGGCTTCTCACCTGGAGGAAGTATTCGACGCGCAGAATGTTGCAGCCCAGGATGGAGGGCTTGATCTTCTTGACCCGGATGGTCTTTCCGCGCCAGGACTCGGACATGCCCGAGATGATGTGGTTTCCCCGGACGCAGGAGAGCTTCTGGCAGAAGACCTTGGTCTGGCCGTTGGCCAGGTAGGTGTGCTTGGCGATGATGGCCGCTTTGGGCACCACGATCCGGGAGCAAGTGTTCTCAAAGTCGGCGTTGATGCAGATCTCATCGCCTGGAAGAGAAAGACAGGGAGGGAAGGCTTAGTTGAGGGGAACCTTAAGAGGCTAAGAGCAAAAAGGCATCAATGATCCCAAATTCCAAGTCATTTGGTCAAACCCAGTCTTGGATCATCTTCATTGCCTGAGCTTCTAGAATTGCTACAAATTTATCCATCCTTTCCCCCTTTAGGCACACCTTTATTGTTCTCCCCAATGCATACAGCAGATGGTTAAGTTCCACGCTTCTCAAGTTTATTACTCCTTCCAGAAGCAGATAGTAAGAAGACTATGGCATGTAAGCACAAGAGGAGAGAAGAGCCAAAGCTCACCTTCGCAGAATCCCTTGCGGTCAATCCTGGCGCTCAGCGAAACGTGGCCATCAGGAATAAACATGCAAGACACCTTCTTTTCCTTCTTGGCAGAGATGGGGGACTGCAAGGAAACGCACAATGATCTCAGTTTACGCTGCATTCTTTTCAATGGAGACATATAGCAACTTGGTTCTGGAGTGCTGATCCCTCTCTCTATCCCCAGAGTTCAGCCTTGGACCTTTTGCCCGACTTGCCTCATTTACAGCTTAATTTATAACTAAATTATTCCTGCGTCTCATTTCAAGAGATTAAATGAGATACTTAAGACCTAGACGGTGTGTTTCAGGTTGAAGGCACAACGCGGACTGCGAACAGATCCAGCAGCCAAGAAAAGAAAGCTGCCTTTGCATTCAAAGTTGGCAAACCAGGCAGCAAAGCTGTTAAAAGGCAGCCAGTTTCAGGTGATGCTAAACCTGCCCCAAGCTGTTGACCGGTGGCTGACCGGGGATCAACAGAAAAATGTGCGCCGGTACTTACCATGAGATCAGGCGTGTTGACGTCAATTTCGTCCATGACCTTAAAATACTTCTTGATCTTTTCGGTGGGGAAGGATGGACGGTCCAAGTAGGCCTTGACCCAATAGTCGACGGAGCCATATTTGCCCTTGAAGGTGGTCCCAAGGGGCCTGGAAGGAGACAGAAGGATTAATCCACAAGAAGGAGGCAGGACAAGAAGAGTTAACCTTGCGTTTCTGGACCGTTTCAAGGGCCACGTCTGGCCGACACTTACCCTTGGGGCAGCTCAAATCCAAACTTGTATTCGTAGGTGTTTCCTGGCCTCAGGATCACAGACCCGTCCCCGTCTGGCAAGACACAACAACAACAAGAAGAAGAAGTGCGTTAAAGCCTAGCATTTTAAAATATATATGTACCAAATTGAACACAAACTTGCAAGAGAGATGTTCTTGAGGCTAAGAATGCATTTTCCAATACTTCAAAAGCTATATATCCAGCATTAGCTGTGTTTTCCATGAAAGCATAGCAACATCCAAAAGCCACAAAAACCTTTATGCGCGCAACCAGAATGCACAAAGCATGTATTGCAAGCTTTCCAAGCGCCACCGGCTTTCTTCAGACAAAGAGGTTTAAAATCCTAAAAAGCGTCAGGCAAAGACATTAATAAAGAAAGCCAGTGGCACTTCCAATGCTTGCAATGTGCATTGTGTTACTCCCGTTTGATTTGGGGTGTTGTTGTGCTTTGCTCAGGGACGTAGCCAAGGGGGGGGGGTTCTTGGGGTCCGGACCCCCCCTTCCATTAGAAAAATGAATGGTGTGTGCTGCTGCGCCGCTGCACCCAAGCCCCATTATAATGGTGGCACTTAGTCTGCCCCCCCCCTTCCTAAAATCCTGGCTACGTCCCTGCTTTGCTACATGGCTAAGGCATACACCTCTGGATAGGTTTCTCCAACACAACTTCAGAATTTCAACTCTGGGGGTTGTTTTCTTCGGCTATCCTTGCTTCTAGTCCTAACCCAATATTTCAGGAAGAGCCGAGCTGCTGTGATTCACCCCAAAAGCGGTTGCCGCAAACCAAAATGGAGATCTTGGGAGGCCAGCCCTGTTCCTAGGCGCACCTAGACCTCTCCAATGACTTGTTTCCAAAGATTTGCACCCGCTTCCTCTCCAAATGCAATCTGGAAAGTCACATTTCGGAAGCCAGGAGCTGTGAGGAATTTCACATCTCTCTTCTTCCGCCCCGATGTCCAGCCAAGTTTCACAACTCTGTTTCCCTCTTTTGCAGGAGGACTCCGTCTCCCGCTGCTAGGAAACCATTGCCTATTAATAAGGATGATGGCCAGAGGGATAGTCTATACTCCCTTCCTCCAAAAAGTCTTCCTTAGCAAAGCAAGCATGAGTTTTAAGGCTAGAAAAGCAGGAGGGAACTCCAGTCCTCCATTTATTTCAAAGCACCCCCTTCTCCCCAAATCTTACAACAGAAACCATCCAAGTTTTGACACCCCTTTCACTGCCCTGGCACAATGCAATGGGATTCTGGGATTTGTAGTTTGTTGTGGCACCAGGGGACTCTGAAAGAGCACGCAAAATGTTGCACAAAACTACAGATCCTAGGATTCCATACCATCTTGGCTAAAGTGGTGCCAAACTGGTTTATTATTCAGTGCAGATGCAGGTCTGCTTTTCACGTGTTACAAGAAGACAGACACACACAAAAAGACCAGAGGATGCAAAAGCGCAACCAAGAACAGCCACAAACAAACCACATCCGAGAACCCCATGAGTCAAAAATGACTAAGACGCACACGACAACAACCTGCCAGAGTTCGAATCCAGGCTCGGCAATGAAACCCAATGGGCGACCCTGGGCAAGAAGTCACACTCTCTCAGCCTCAGAGGAAGGCAAGGCAAACCTCACATGGAGAACACTTGCCAAGAAACTCCCATAATAGATACACCTTAGGGTTGCCGTATGACTTGAACAACAATCACAATGGACTATAGGCGAGGAGTCACACTCTCTCAGCCTCAGAGGATAGTAGCAAGGGCAAACCTCCTCTGGACAAACCTTGCCAAGAGAATCCATAACAGGTTCACTTTAGGATTGCCATGAGTCGGAAATGGCTCGAGTGACAACGCTGAACGCTATGGGCAAGGAGTCACACTCTCTCAGCCTCAGACACTGGCAATCGCAAACAAACCTTACTGAGTAAACCCCAGCAACGCACAACCACAACACACTGTTAGCAATCCCAAAGAACCAGCTGCAATTCTGACCCCAAATCAACATTTCAGGGGGAAACAAATTCTGGATCCCGAGAGCAATCTGGCTTCCCCTTCCTCTGTCTCTTCTCTTGCCAGATCTAAGGACTGCCTTTCTCTTTTCTCTGGTCCAGAGCTAGGGAAGCCAAAGGGCCGGCGTCTCTGGCGGAGGAAGGATGCTCACCGACTGGATGGCCATCCAAGGAGAGGGCCTCTTGGTAGCGGAGGTACTCCATCTCCTGCTTGCACTGCTGGGGCCCAGAGGTCCAGCAGACCTTGGCCACTCCGCTGGCCAGCACTCGCACAGCCGTCACCCGGGTCACTTCAGCCACTTCCACCACCACGCGGCCGGCCACCTTCTCCCCGCTGCCATAGATCTTCTCTGGCTCAGTGAAGGCCACCTGGAAGGTCTTGATCTTCTTGAACATCACCATGGCCACTGCAAGGGGGAAAGACGTAGGCACAGGGTTACTTAGATGGGGCCCTGAAGTCAAGCCAAAGCAAAAGGAGCACCGATCATAATCAATATATATATAATAATCATGTTAAATGGAGTGAGAGTTGCTGCTTTATTACCTTTTCTTTTGACTATAACGGGTTAAAATTCCAAAAGAGGTGACTGGGGAAAAAAGAACTGCAGCCAAATCCTGTTCAACAAACAAAGCAGAGCTGTTCCCCAAAGGAGTGTCAATGGTGCGAAGAGGAGCCCTGCTGCCTGCCTTCTCCCTCTGCAGCCTCCCAGCAGCTTCTGCCTCTGGCAAGAACCGGATGCTGGCCTTTTATAGCTCCTGCCCTGTTGATCTCAGCCCTAGCCATGCATCTGCCTCATGCCTCCGCGTGCTTCCCTCGTGGACAGCTCTCCCATTGGCTGCCCCGAACGTGTTTACAACCCCTTCGGCCAATGGGAGAGCAGCCGGCGGCGCATGGACAGCGTGTGCGGAAGGGATGCGCAGCATGCAGCCCAGGAGGAGCTCTTGCGCTTGCAATGGCTGGGGAAGCAGCCCAGGGAGCAGCCCTCACAACAGTAGTGGGCATGGGGCGTCAGCCCTATGAGCCTGGAAGAAGGGAGAGCCATAGGGGGCTGGCTATGCCCAAGATGCGCTGCACACAGCCCTTGCAATGGCTCTTGTTGCAATGGCCAGCCTCGCCTTCCCTGCTGGGCTCTGTTGAGATTGCTTCCCAAGGAAGGCAAAGCAACTGCCCAGGGAGCAGCCACCATGGCAGTAATGGGCAAGGGGAGAGATGGCACGGGGAGCCAGCCCTCTGGCCCTGGACAAAGGGAGAGACATGGGATATATACTGACCCCCTTTTCAAATAGCCTGGCTAGCTTTGGGCAGCAGGCCCCTTGGGCTGACAATGCTGCTGCTGCTGCTGCTGCTGCCCAAGGCCAGGAGGGTGAATGGCTACAGGACTTGGTTCTGGAGGAGCAGGAATGGAGGTTGAGGGCAAACCAATGGCAGCTTCGTCCAGACAAGAGAGAGGGTCACTGACTGCGGTCACTCATGGCGCCCCTGCCCCCTCGGCCCATTGACCTCCTCTTCCCATTTCACACCATACAGGAGGATCCTTAGCAATGCTTTTGGGTCCTAGCGTTACTTGTAAGTCGTCCTTCCCATAGACCACCAAATGCCATGCTAATAGGTTCTGGCATAGACACCTAGCAAAATTAAACATCATACCTTCAAATGACAGCATCGTACGCATAACCTAAATGCATTTACATTTACACAGCAATGATTCGGTTAAAAGGGGATGCTGTTAGAGAAAACTTTAATAGAATAAAAATTTCAGTGCTTGGGTCTTGGTGCTCCCATGAAAAGGCATGCATGCATATATATATAGATAGATAGATAGATAGATAGTTATTTTTTCATATATATATATATATATATATACACACACACACACACACACACACACACACACTCCCCCATTTCCCCCCAAAAAATAATCTTTCCAAAACCAGGAGGCCATAAAAGACGAGGAGGACGAATGTTGTGACTCTTTCCGGGCATCTACTGCCAAGAGCCCCAGGCTTTGGGTGCGAACCGTGACCTAAAAATGCCTCTTGTTTATTGCTTCAGCTGCAGATGCTTCCAAGCGGAGGACGATGGGCTACGTGATTCAAGAACAGTCGCTCGGAGACAGAGCCCGGCCGACCCTCCAAGCAATGTTCTAGACTAGACAGAGGGCCTTCCCAATTCCTTGCCTCCAGAGAGTGGAACAAACTGCTTACAGCCAGCCCCAGTTATTCATCAGGTTGGTATTTGTCCATAAAAAGAAGCCAATCATGAAATTGAACGTTGATTATTTACCTGTTATTTATGGGTGTGTTGTTGTGCCTTCGTTGGTCCTCTTCAGACACAGATCCAAGCATCTAGCTTGAAAATACAGTATGCCATATATATATATTATTAATTATATTATATATATATATATATATGCACACTTGACCCTCCTTATCCACGGATTCTTTATCCATGGATTCAGTCATCCATGGCTTGCAAACTTTGGTTCTTATATAAAGGACGCCATTGTGTTGTGACATCGTATTTGGTGGGACTTGAGCATCCATGGATTTTGGTATCCATGGGAGATCTTGGCACCAAACCCCAAAGGATACCAAGAGCCCACTGTATATTCCAAGATGCAAAATTTGACTTTGCCATCTTATATCAGGGTCACCATTTTACTATGCCATTGCATTTATGTGGGGCTTGAGCATCCCTGGATTTTGGTACCCACGGGGGGGTCCTGGCACCAAATGCAACTGGATACCAAGGAGGGCCCATTATATAGTCCAAAAAGCAAACCTACATTTTGGGACTTGATATAATGGGCACCATTTTGCAGTGCCACTGTACTTAAGGGGACTTGAGCATCCACGGATTTTGGTACCCATTTGGGTCCTGGCACCAAACGCCAGCAGATAGCACTGTATACCAGTCCCAGGCGCCCTGGCATTTGCTTTTGTGCCTCCTGCGCAGTCCGCCTCGGCATTCAACCCGATCTCTCTGTCCTCCTTTCTCTGCTCCAGAGGCCTCTCAAGAGCCAGGGAATGTTCTTTGCAGATAAGTCTCGGAGGAGAGAGCGCTCCGAGGGCTTTGCCCGCCTCTGGAGTGGGCACTTCACCAGGCTTGCAAATTGAAATGCCTCCTGCGGAGAGCTTTCTCTCTCTCTATCCCCCTTCTCTGCAAAATAAAATCTAAATCTTGATAGGAACGATCACAGAGCCACAGCAATGGAGGCTTCTGCATTGTATACCTCACCCGGCATCCCTCAGATGGCATGGCACTTTGCAACGTGGGTTGGTGGCATCCCCTCCAAAGTGGCACGGTTTTGCAGGGACACTCTCTATTAATCTTTCCCTCCTCTTCCCACTTTTCCTTTCTTCAGCATATGCAAACCGAGTTCCAAGTGCAAAAGTGGTTGGCGCTCAGTTACACACACATTCATGGGCTAAGTACCCCAAAAGCACCCGATCCCCGGTTAGTCCTTGGAAGGGAGACCGACAAAGGAGCGCCAGGTAATGGAGGCTCTATTGCAGAGGAAGAAATTGGTCAAACCCATTTGGGTCACACAATATTGCTGAGAAATCCCTATTGACAGATTTGCCTTAGGGTCACCATAAGTGAGAAACGATTTGAAGGTGCCCAACAACAATGATGGCGACTCTCTGTGCATGCTCTGAAGCACTCCTTTCCAGTTTATATTCAGAGATTTTTGAATCCCTTGCCTGGGAAAATGTGTCTAGGAAATCCATGGATTTGTCTTTAAGTCAACCGGTGGCTTGAAGGCATGTGCATACGCATCCCTTAAAGGCACCAGTTCTTAGCTGGTCCTGGAAGTGGAGCTGGGTCAGCCCTGGTTAGTCCTTGGATGGGAGACTGGCCAGGCGGTGTTTTAGAGAAAGGGACTGGCAAAACCACCTCTGAGTCTTCCATGCAAAGGTTTCTTGAAGGCTTATCTCTGCTCGAATGCCTGTGAAGTGAATGCAAAGCCCCAAATGCTTCTGATCCCAAGCATTACAGATCTTAAGGGAGATGGACGCTTGCATTCTGTGGGCAAAAGGCTGACTTGCCTCCCTCCCTGCCTTGGTCTTTTCCTCATTGCAAGAGAGGACTATAAACCTCCTGCCCTTTTGTACTAGAATAAAAACAGGAAACAGGCCAGGAGAAGGACAAGGAGCGTATCTGTGTGTGTGTTTGTGTTGTTGCATAGGGGTTGTGGTTGTGCAGCAGAGAGAAAGCCAAGATAAGAGACCAGAACGGCTCAGCGCTGCTGATGGCAACCAGGGAAAAAAACAAAGCTCCAGCACTGGGCCACATTTCCAGAAAAGAGAAGCTTTCCTCAAGAAAGGAGTGCTTCTGAGCATGCACAGAGAGCTGTCGTTGTTGTTGTTGTTGTTGTCAGGTGTCTTCAACTCGTTTCCCACTTATGGTAACCCTAAGGCAAATCTGTCATAAGGATTTCTCAGCAAGGTTGTGTTTGCATTTGGCCAAAGCAGGGATCCATACTGAACGCTCAGACCACGAAATGCAGAAATTGCAGGACCGCGCTGTATTGCTTGAGGGGCCTGTTTTCTTTGCAGGCTTAAGCTCCAGTTTTGAATCTAAATTTTACTTTCGTGCAACGAAGGGAAATTCCACCAAAGAATGGCTAATTGTTAAACGTATAATTCCAAGGGGTAATACCCTTCTATCCCTGAGCCATAGCTAGACCTCTGGGTCCGTGTCCAAGAGAACTGGCCAGCTTGCAGGTGGAGATAAGCCATGCGCCTGCGATCGGTGGAGGAGCCCGATAAGGGATCTGCCTTGGTCACTCCCTCGCAGGAGCGGACTTTGTGGCACGTAGCCCTGGCCAGAGGAAGGAAACAGGGCCCAGGCAACCAGGAACCCTCCTGGCCTCCAGGCTGCTTCTCTTGGAATGCAGCTCTGGCTTGAGCAACAGCCCAGAGGAGGAAGGCCGCAGGTGGCCATCAGCCTCGCTCTGGAACCCATTTGCTCCAACACGGCACAAAGTGGGATCACCTGCACAGTGACCAGCGGTCCTCCTTTTCCTAAGCATGTCCTACATGTTAGCCTCTTCTCCGGAAGGAATTCCAAAATTGAAGTAAAGGGGGACAAAGCGGGAGAGAACCCAGGACATTTGAAATAGTGGGATAACAGAGGGTTAGCCACACACTCTCAGCCTCAGAGGACGGCAAAGGCAAAGCCCTCGTGAACAAATCTTGCCCCCAAAAGCCCTCTATAACAGGTTGGTATTAGGGTCACCATAAGGCACAGAATGACTACATCTCTCTGTCTCTTTCTTTCTTTCTTTCTTTCTTTCTTTCCTTCCTTCCTTCTTCCACTTGGTCTCAAAGGTGCTCCAAGATCCCTCTATGTCTCCATCTCTCTACCTACCCATCTATCTTACCTATTTACTTATCTATCTTACCTGTCTACCTATTCTGTCTTATCTATCTTATCTGTCTGCCTGCCTGTCTGTCCGTCTGTCCATCCATCCATCATTTCTTTCTGTTCATCCACTCATCCATTCTTTCCATCCATCCATCCTTTCTATTCATCCACCCATCTATTCTTTCCATCCATCCATCATTTCTTTCTATTCATCCACCCACCCATCTATTCTTTCCATCCATCCATCCATCCATCCATGGGATATAAGATGGCCTCAAAGAGAGCAGTTTTGGGACCAAGGGAAGTTTAAATCTATCAGTCAAAGAATTCCAGGTGTTGGCCATTGATAGCCATGGCGATAGCCAGGTGGAGAGTGTCCAGCCTTTGGCCGCAGCCACAGAACTGACCATTGGGAATTGGGTGCAAGGGCAGCCCCTCTTTGCTTGCTCCATGAGACCCATCTGTGGAAACGCAGCTGCCTCGGTGTGCAAGTGGTCAGTTGGCAACCGTCTTAGGTACGCAGGTATTCTTGGAAAGCGTTTCCTGGCGCTCTCTGCCTGTTTCTCTGACTCTCAGCCTCAGCAACAGCAGATGGAGGAAAATGCCATTCCCAGCAAATGGCAGCTATGCGCCTTCGTCATTCCCTGCCACAGCTGTCCCCCAACCGATGCAGGAAGAGTTCTTTGAGAAGGACAAACCTGAGACAACAACAACAACAACATGCGTGTATCTATATGTGCCTTCAAGTCACCGGTCGACTTCTGGTGACCCATGCATTTCACAGGGTTTTCTTAGGCAAGGGATGGTTCTGCCATCTCCTTCCTCTGAAACGTGGCCTCCAGCGCCTGGTATTTGTTGGAGGTCTCCCATCCAAGGACCAACCAGGTCTGACCCCAGTTAGCATCCAAGATCAGATGGGATCTGGTGCCTTTAAGGGATGTGTGTCTCATCCAAGGACCAACCTATGGTGACCTCTTGAAATCTGCGGGTCCCCAGAAGTCAACCGGTGACTTGAAGGCACATATATACACGGATGTTGTTGTTGTCGTTGTAGTCTCAGATTTGTCCTTCTCAAAGAGCTGTTCCTGCATCGGGAAATTTTCTTAGGCAAAGAATCCTCAAAGATGGGTTTCCCAGTTCCTTTCCCCAAAATAGAGCCTCCAGCACTCACTAGCCGTTGGTGGTCTCCCACCCAAGGACTAACCAGGCCTGACCCTGCTTAGCTTCCAAGACCAATTCATAGGGTTTTCAGTTTCATAGAGCTTTCCTAGGCAAGGAATCCCTAGTTTGGCACTGATTTAAGTGCCCTGTTTGGAAAGAGGTCCAGCAAAGCCTGGCATGGACTAACCACTCCACTGCCATGGCAGGGACCGACCCGTTCTTTGAAAACCCTTCACTTCTGACCTCAATGCTTGTTCGGACCTTTCTCCGAAATCCATCCCGCTCATCTACCGGACGCCGTAGGAACATAAAATCCCCCGTTTGCGTCCGCTTGCACCGGGGTCAGCCAAGTAGGGCTTGCGTCGTTCCAAGGGAACAGGGCCGAGAAATGCCAAGGGTGCCCATCTGTTTACCCTGCGGAGAGCGACAGATGCCATCCTTGCATTTGCTGGCTTTTCCCCAGTTGCTCTGAGAACGTGAAAACCCCAAATCTGCAAAGTGTGTTAAAGAGAAAGATTGGGTCCCCTTGGCTTTCTGTGTCTTCCATTTTCCTCTCTCCAGAAGAGAAGAGAAAAGAAAGGGAAGGAGGCCAGAGTCAGGGAGGATGTCAACATTTATATCCCTTTCCAAGAAAAGAAAGCAAGACTCAAAGGCATTATTAGTTAGTTCTTGGACTTTTGCTGTCTTTTCCGAAGCGAGGTTGACACAAAACGGCGCAGTGATGCCACCTAGAGGGACCAAGGCGCCAATGACGCTGTCCAAAATGTCCAAGGGGGAAGGAAACACCCCTCGGAGGAGGCATATGGGTCTCCCCAAATCTGAGGGCGCCTTCCCCGCGCAATCCCAACATTCAGAATGGTGGCCTGGCGAGAGTCCTGGCGTGTGCCATTTTTCAGTAGATGGCTTCGTCCATGTTGTCGTCGCTGTCGCCCCCAAAGTCCTCCCCGTTGTCGAAGTAGGACATGATATAATCCGTCTCCTGAAAAGAGAGAAGTAAAGGGGAGAATCCGCACGATTGACCCTTTTCCTGAATTAAACCACCAAAGTAAAATGCCTCGAGAAGTGGATTTCTAGGTCCCCCAGGGCAACTTTATGGTAAACATGCGTCAGATGCTGCCCACAGAAATGCGCTGGAAGACCTACAAATGCCTAGAGAAGTGAATTTCTAGGTCCTCCAGTGCAACTCTATGGTAAACATGCGCCGGACGTTGGCTACAGAAATGCATTGGAGGACTCTATAGCAAACATGTGCAAGACGCTGACCACAGAAATGAGCTGGAGGACCCACAAATGCCTAGGGAAGGGTCTTTTCTAGGAATCTCTCGGTCCTCCAGCGCAACTTCTGGTGAAGGTTAACCATAGAGTCACAATGGAAGGCCTAGAAAGTCCTAGCAAGATAACCTCTCTAGGCATTTGTGAGCTACTTAGCCTTCTCTATCAGAGGCTTCTGGTGCCACAACAAACTATAGTTCCCAGAATCCCATAGCACTGAGCCATGGCGGTCAAAGCAGTGTCAAACTGGGTTGTTTCCACAGTGCAGACGCAACCCTCACCTCCTCAAACTCCTCCTCGTCGTATTCCTCCTCCTCCTCCTCCTTTCCTTCCTCACCCTCTTCTTTCTCCTCTTCTTCTTCGGAGGTCACCTCCTCTTCTTTCTTCTCCAAAGTCTAGGATACGGTTCAATATCATCATCATCATCATCATCATCATCATCATCATCATCATCATCATCATCATCATCATCGTTTGTTTCTATAGCGCTGTCAATGTGCACAGCGCTGTACATACCGATAATTGATCAATCAAATCAAATAAGATGGTGATTATTAAGACCAGGAGCCATGGCAGCTAAAGGGGTGTCAAACTGGATTATATATATAGAGTCCAGTTTGTCCCAGTATAGAGATTACCTCCAGCTTCTTGATGGTTTCCTCCTTTTCGGCTGGAAGCTGCGATTTGCGTTTCGGGGCCAAAACAGTCAACCCTGGACCCAAAACAGAAATACAACCATAAACTATGGACGCTCTGTGAATAAAGAATTGTGGATACAGAGGGTCAATGGTATATATATATATATATATATATATATATATATATATATATTATCTCTCAAGTTCTATCAAATAACCAATGGCTTCCTCTCCTCCTTAGCGCTGGTTCTCTGACACGCTTTTAAAAGGTATGTACTTTTAATGTGTCTTTAACTACATGTTCTTTCTCTTCTCTCTACCTTTTTCGTTCTAGTTCTCGATGCCGGAGGAGGAGGAGGACTTACTCTGTTTCCGTATCTTCCGCACCCGGATCTTTAATTCCTGGGGGAGCCGGCTCCAGTCTGCAAAAAGGTCAGGAAAAGGGTTATTTTATAATGCATTGTAAATTCAGATTAGGTTTCCTGTTTAAAATCACCCCTTTTGGTACACAATCTGCCTCTCTTCATACATATATGTATGTATATGCATGCTCCATTTTGCATTTTTATATATATATATGCATGCTCCATTTTGCATTTTTATATATATATATGCATGCTCCATTTTGCATTTTTATATATATATATATGCATGCTCCATTTTGCATTTTTATATATATATGCATGCTCCATTTTGCATTTATATATATATATATATATGCATGCTCCATTTTGCATTTTGCATTGCACATATGTGTGTGTGTGTGTGTTCATGCTCCATTTTGCATTGCGCAAATATATATATATATATGCATGCTCCATCTTGCATTTTGCATATATGTATGTATGTATGTATGCTCCATCTTGCATTCTGCATTGTGCATATTATATATATATACACACACACACACACACACACACACACACATGCTCCCTTTTGCATTTTGCATTGCGCGTGCGCACACGCACACACACAAACATATATGCAATTCAAGATGGAGCAATTTTGTCTGAAGAGATACCAAAATATTGCAAACCATTAGCACAGCTATGCCTGAAATAATATATACAATTCATAATCAATAATCAATGAAGAACAAGAAGGAAGCAGAGTTGCTTTTTGGCAACCTCTTGCAAACGTATCTATGGAAACACTACATTTTTTATGAGAAGACACAGCCTTATGCCTATGATAAGATCTTTTTATTGTTGTTGTCATAAGGCCAATGAGAACATTTTCTCGTATTGTTTTATAAGATCATATTCTAATATTCTCATTTTCATGTTCTAAGAAAGTCTGTTTTAATTCCTTGTTTAAAACGTTGTTTTAATGGAGCTGCCTTGGGCCCCTTTTGGGGAGAAAGGTGGGATTATAATAAAACACAATCCATTCTATTAGTACTAGTTATAGTAGCAGAACTAGTTATGAATCCTAGTGAAAGGTCTTGACTTACCAGGGTTCCACTCGATGGCATTATCAACAGGGCCAGACGCCTGGTATTTGTCCGAATAGCGCTCCACATCTGGGACAAAACAAAAAGGATCCCAACAAATATAGACAGACAGATAGATAGATAGATAGATAGATAGATAGATGCGCATGCATGCATGCTCCGTTTTGCATTGGGCATTTTTTGGTAATTGACTGATTGATTGATTTTTAACCACTAGAATTGAATATAATAATAATAATAATAATAATAATAATAATAATAGGAAGGAAGGAAGGAACGAACGAACGAAAACAAAGAATTAAAACATAAATCAACTGTATTGAAAACAGGGGGGAAAAGATAATAAAAAGCATATTATTTTGCCATTAGAGCAGCCTTTTAAAATGTTGTTCAGGCATATAATAATAATAATAATAATAATAATAATAATAATAATAATAATATTTAAGTAAATAAATAAATATTACAGCAGTTAAAACAACAATACAAATGCAATCATTCAATAAAATTACGACAATTGTTGCATTATTAATATATTATTATTATTATTATTATTATTATTATTATTATTATTATTATTATTATTATTATTTTCTTATATCTTGCCTTCGTCCCAATACTGTATAGGGACTCAGTATAAGAGCCGCCTGATACAGAAACTCACATGGGTTGCCAAAATAATCCGGTTTGACACCGCTTTCACTGCCACAATCCCATGCTATGGCATTCTGGGATTTGTAGTTTGGCAAGATATTGAGCCTTGAGTCTCAGTTAAAAACTCAAACCCCTGGATTGCATGGGATGGAGCCACGGCAGATAAAGCAGAGTCAAACTGCATTAGTCCCTCAATGCGGACGCAGCCTTGCGTGTCGCAATATAATAATAATAATAATAATAATAATAATAAATGTCCTTTTTACCTTTCTTTGGCGCAGATGGCTTGATGAAATAGGGCAGGTTTTTGGTGGCTCCGCGCAATTCCTGCTTCAGGGCCAACATGTATTCGACTTCTTCCCCCGTTTGCAGAGGGACCGGCTTATAGTCCAGGGGCTGCAAGGACAGGCCAGGAAGGCAAGGACTGCATTCATTGGTTGCTTCTGTATGTCTATACATATATACAATTGCATAAATGTTATGAAAGCATTGCGCAGCGTTCACAACCATTGCTTTCTAAGGAAACCCAACCAGGCATTTGGCAGCATGCTGCAAGGAAATGCGGTGGGTTTGGTTCCAGGATGACCAAATCCGTGGATGCCTGAGTCCCATTAAATGCAATGGCACAGCCAAGGGGTGTCCCTGATAGGAAATGGAAACCTTGACAGGTTCACTTTCAGATGTGGCCATAAGCTGGAAATGAAGGCACATGACAAGAAGTCTGGTGCAACAGTGTTGGCCTATGACTCTGTCTGGGGTCCTGGGTTTGAATCCTGGCTCAGCCATGGAAAAACCCAGACTCAGAGGAAGTGACCAAACCTACAAACGATGGTGTCAAATGAGTCTCACTATGGATGGATGGATGGATGGGACTTACAGGGAAGAGGGGCGAGGGCTGGAGGGTGGGTGGCGGAAGGGCCTCTCCCTTCCCGATGCCCACGGCCTCCACGTTGAAGGTCATGTGTCCACCGCGGCCGCGGCCACGTCCACCTCGTCCGGCCATGATCCGTCCTCCAGAAGGGAAAGCTCAGTCCGTCTTCGTCCGAAGGCGAGCATCCGCTGGACCTAAAGGATGAGAAGGAAAGGGTTTATTCCTCTCTGTCCCTTCCATGATGATGTCCATCCCTCTCCAGAAAGTCCCAGTAAACAAGCATCATATTTATCATCTCAAACTCCCATATAGATAATATCATATCATATAAAAGGATACATTCCAAATAGCAACCCTTGCTTTTCCATTTTATTATAGAAGAGACCCCATTTTGCTCTGCCATTTATGTTTGATGAGACTCCCTCCAGGGCTAGCTTTCTGCTTGCAGGGGAAATGTGCCAGCTTTCTCCTTGCAAGGAGCTGGCTCCCCTTACTATTGCCATACCTCGATCCTCTGAAATGCCTCCTCCAGTTCGCCTCCTCCTGGCAGCATGGCTGTCTTTGGACTACAGCTCCCAGCATGCACCAGCATATACTAGCCATGCTGGAGGATCCTGGGAGTTGTAGTCCCCGCAGCCATTTTCTCTCCCCCAACCCAGGCAAGTCTCTCCAGCCTTCTGGCCCCGCCCATCGGACTAGAATCAGCCAATCAGGTGAGGAGTCCCTACCTTTTGCCTGGCGCTGGCTCCCTTCTGCAAAAAGACTCAAGAGAAGTCAGAAGAAGAAGAAGCAGGAAAAACTCAGCATTCCTTCCGAGCATTCGAAAGGGGCGGAGCCTCTCCCTGCGGGCGGCCAATGGGAGCAGAGAGGAGGGCCTGGGGCGTGGCCTGAAGGACTCTTTTGAATAAGGGGCGGGGCTCCATGCCCTATTCTTTGGAGCAGCAGAATAAAAGCTTGGACACAGTTGGAGCGAGCTTTTTCCCTGCTGCTCCAGAGAACAAGAGTCAATGGAGCAATGGATGCCAAATGCAGGGAAAGGGATTCCGCTTCAACATTAGGAGGAGGTTATTGAGAGTAAGAGCTGTCTGGCAGGGGAAGAGCCTCCTCCTTTGGAGGCTGCCTTTAAGCAGAAGCTGGATGGCCCTCTGTCAATGGGGATTTGCTTTGACGGGGAGTTCCTGCATGGCAGAAGAAGAAGGGGCTTGGACTGGATCAGGGCCCTTCTTGGGGTCTTCCAACTCTAGGATTCTATGTCTATATACACACAAGTGTACACACACACACACACACACACATATGCCATATATATATACATACATACATACACGCACACATGTACACACATGTGCAGTATAGTCACACACATATACATATATACACATGGACACACATACAAAGTATGTTCACACACACACACACACACATATATAAATATATACACACATACACACACACATATATACAAACATGTACACATACACACACATCTAAATATACATAGTATATTCACACACACACACACACACACACACACGTTTTTAATGGACTCACACCTTCCATTAACAGAACCGTACATATCATATCATGTAGTATCAGAAGAACCGGTGTGGTATGTTGTTTGAGCATTGCATTGGAGCATGACCCTGGGAGAGCATGGTCCAGTTCCTGCTCAGCCATAGAAACCCATTGGGCAATGTTTGGGCCAGTCACACTCTCTCGGCCAAGAACTTTGGGTTGCCATAAGTCAAACAACCTGGAGGCGCACAGCCGCACATTTCTCCATTGCGACTCACATCTGTCTCCCTTGGCCTCCTGCCCAGCAGTCGCTTAATATTGCAACTGATATTAAAAATAAGCCCTTTCTCACAAGTCTGGGGTTGTATAAATAGCATGCGGTGCGAATGCGCTGGAAGGTGCCACAAGGGAGGCGGAGTGGAGGGAAAGGTGGCAAAGGAGGGAGGAACATCTTCATATTGGACTCTCAGTTGCAGCATCTCCTTGGTACCCAGCCGGGGAGTTGCCATGGCAACAGAGTCCGGGTTGCCGGGGAGGAGGAAGGATGCAGGTGGAAGGATGCAGGAAGAGATGGAGATGGAGATGGAGAGAAAGGGATGAACTGCAGGGAGAAAAATCAGAAAGGGGTGGGATGAGACAGGGACTAGCAATATATATATGCATACATTATATATACTAAAGGTAAAGGTAAACATATAGATAGATTTATATTAAAATGTATATATGTATATAGAATACATATGTATGTATATTTTATATACTTATAATACATGTGTAACATATATATGTATACATATATATTTAAATGTATATATGTATATAACATATATTTATAACACATGTGTAACATATATGCATATACAGTATATATATTGCATACATATGTATATAACATATATTTATAACACATGTGTAAAATATATGCATATATATATATATTGCATACATATGTATATAACATATACTTTTAACACATGTGTAAAATATATATGCATATATATATACAGTATATATATATAATGTATTGTATATGTGTATATGTATATGAGACATTGAGGCTTCTCTTGCCAGAGAGCTCCGGTGCCACAGTAAACTACAATTCCCAGGATTCCCTGGCACTGAACCAGGGCAGTTACTGCTGTCTCGAACTGGATTATTTCTGCAGTGTGTTTGGGACCTTGGGCCCCAGTTTAAGGATCTGGTTTTCAAGCTTTTGGGGAGATCTGTGGGTCCACTTTGTTTCCAAAGACATCACCCCAATTACTTCTTTTCTCTCTCTTTCAATCCCTGGCTTTAACCCTTGCAACAGCTTTGGGCTGAGAGAATGTGAGTCACCCTGGGAGAGGTACGGATTCGAATCCAGGCCTTCCTAGGCCAAGGCTCCACTCCTCACCTTTGAGTTGCTTTGGAGTAACTTGCATCAGATTTGGTGATATTAAATTGCGGCGTTTAGTTGGCTGGGTTTGGAAATGCCCCTGGGCTCTCTCTCCTGGGCAGAGGAGGAAGAAGAAACCAAACGGCCTGTTTTGGAGAAAGGCTTGTGGAAATGTGGGCGCTATCTAGGTCACGATCCCCCTCCTCTGAGCAACACCTGCGCCGCCTCCGTCCCTTTCCTCCCAAAATAGCTCTTGGGTGCCAGGATGACATTCGGAAGCAGAACGCCAAAAATGGCTCCTTAAGCCAGAGTTTAAAACTGCAGATTTACCTGAATTGTGCAGGTGAGTGTGCTGCTGGACCACACCTCCCATCATCCCCACCTGGTTATGCACGATGGGAGCTGGAGTGCAACAGGCCTAGAGGGTCCCTGGGTCAGGGAACATTGCACTGAAGAAGGAAGGCAGATCCAGATCACCCCAAATTGTCTTCAAATTAGGGTGACCTTAAGGGTCATGGGGTTTTCCAAGGCCGAGAGAGTGGGACTTGCCCAACCTTAAATAATAACAATACTACTACTACTAATAATAATAATAATAAAATTTATTAATAGCCCACCCCTCTACAAGATGCAATCTCCAATTTATGGCAACCCTAATGCAACTCTATCGTGGGGTTTTCATGGCAAGGTTTGCCTTCCTCTGAGGCTGAGAGACTGTGACTTGCCCAAGGTCTCCCAGTGGCTTTCCACAGTTGAGTGGAGGATTTGAACCCTGGTCTCCAGAGTCACATTCCGACACCCAGGCCACTATGCAACACCAAAAATGCATGTGCTTCTGTTATTCTGTTATTCTTTTTATGGAGAGCTATGGGGAAGAGCAGCGGGGAAGGAACTAAATGGCATTTTTGTGGCCTTCTTCTGTGTCACAACCGGAGAGCTAGAAGACACACAAAAAGGATTTGCAAATTGCAAACTGTAATTAATCTTAATTTTCCAGACCCAACACGACGGCGAAGAGGAGGAGGAGGAGGAAGATGAAGCCAGAAAAGGAAAGATCCCACCTTCGTGCATTTTGCACAGAAGCGGCTCGCAAAACGCAAGGACTAAAAATGTGCCGGAGACGGAGGCATTGAATTGGTAACTGCTAGAAATCTGGGGGTGTTTCAGGGGTTTGAAAGGCACCCTTTCCCTCCTGTCCCCCCCCAAATAACCCCCCATAAACACTTGCACAGTGTTGCAACGGAGGAGCTAAAAATAGGAGGCACCAGAGGCTGGCGATGTGAGATCTCTCCAAGGAAGGCTGGATGCAGAAGCGCATCCAGATGGAGAGCCAGAGAGCACCATCTTAAAGCAAAATGTCAATTTTCTCCCCTTAAAAAAAGGCATTGCTTCGTAACGATTGGCCTGCCGCACATCTCTCCGATTCGAGCGCATGCTACCATGCCAAAGGCGCAAGGGAAGGAGGAGAGAGACACGTGGACGATGCTGCCGCCGCCGGTGCAAAGACAGAAAGGGAAGACCACAGTCAGCGGCCAAAGATGCTCGAGGGATGAAGCCAGGTATGGATGGGGTCTATTCAAAATCTAAAGGGGGGGAGCCATGCTCTTTTCATTGCAATGGCTTTTTGCAATGCATCCTTGTCAGGAGTGGGAAGGTGGGCACCTTTTGTGCCAACTTTGGTCTGGGTTTTGGAGACAAAATGAGCAGAAAGGAAGGGGTCCTATTGAGAAAGAAGCCCCCTTTGCAAGCCATTTTGCAATCCTGGACCAGTTTCTTCTCCATTCTGCTTTTTCATTGAGGTTTGCTTTGCAAGCTTGAGAGCTGGGTCCT
Organism: Sceloporus undulatus; assembly: GCF_019175285.1. Taxonomy (NCBI): domain Eukaryota; kingdom Metazoa; phylum Chordata; class Lepidosauria; order Squamata; family Phrynosomatidae; genus Sceloporus; species Sceloporus undulatus. The sequence continues at coordinate 25,854,159 of NC_056530.1, forward strand.
ACCTTGGTCCTGCCTTGTGCCTCTGGATTTGCCAATCCCAGATGGGGAAGAAGGAGGGCTATTTGGGGTCTTTTATTCCTTTAATCCTCTCCTGCTGGGTTCTTTTCTAAAAGTGTCCCTGCAAGGCTGGTTCAAGAGGACCAAGGCACAGATCGGTTTCTCTGGGGGTTGCCAAATGCACTTTGGGGCTTGTCAATGGCTGGCTTTTCCTTCACTTTGCCTACAGTTATGTAACCAAAGCGGAGGCGGAGGCGACCCTCTCTCCCTCCCCCAAGCAGGCTCATTTTAAGGTTAGCATAGATAGGATGGGATAGATAGGATGGGATAGGATAGGATAGGATAGGATAGATAGATAGATAGATTAATAGATAGATAGATGGGATGGGATGGGATAGATAGGATAGGATTTTATCTTTGCACACCTTTGGCATCCACCACAAAAAGGCCTTACATTCAGGTGGGAGACACCTTCCCTTCCCAAAATACACGTCTCCCCAAAGAATACACCATTGAGAACCGGCTCTACCTTGGAGACTAGGCTTTCCCACACTGGGAAATAAACCCTGTTTTGGGCACATTCTTACAAATCCTTGTCCGTGGGAAAGAACCTCAACAAAGTAGAAAAGATTTGCTATTATATATATATATATATATATATATATATATATATATCTCCTCTGCCTTCTCCAAGCTTCTCAGTTTCGCCACTTTGCTGAAGACAAAGCTGCGGGTGCCTGGTTTATACCTTTGCAATATTGGAAAACATTGTAGGATGCAAAGCAGGGATGAATAGGTTTTTGGGTCTTGGTGGCAAGGATGCTGTTTCGGTGGCCAAGGGATCTTCCGATGGCTCCTGATCAAAGATGGCTTTTGCCATCTGTCCAGGTTCCAGGGAGAGAGAATGAGAGGCAAAAGGAGACAAAAGGAGGTTGCGGTTGATTCAGAGCCTCGCTTGTCGGGAATAAACCCAGCGGCTGGCTGGGAAATCCCAAGAGACTCAGGACATGAAAGATGGATTTGGCTGGTTTTTGATATACGGCTCTCTAGAGGAATTGGGGAAAGATGGGATCCAGGAAAGCCGCAAGGATAAGAGGGGTATATTTTGCATTGAGTTTTAGTATGCAACATATTGAAAACCAAACACCTCCCAAAATGAAAAGCAGCACTTGGACCACGTTTGGTCTTCTATAGATGTTTTGCACTTCGGTTCTCATCGTTCCTGACCGCTGGGGCTTCTGGGAATCGAAGTCCAAAATGCCCAGAGGACTAAAGTTTGGGAACCATTGGACTAAAGGAATAATGAGAAGATAAGGGTCCCAATGCTGGAGTCAGGCTGTGGCCCTCCGCTTTGGATGTTGGGCCGGAACGGACAGCCATGGGGGCTTTAAAAGGACTATGGTTTTGGGGTATGCTGCAAAGCAAAAGGGGAATGTCCCAACTTCTGGTGACCCAAAGGCGAAGCTATCCTGGGATTTTCTTGACAAGGTTTGTTCGGAGGTTTGTTCGGAGGAGGTTTGCCATGGCCTTCCTTTGAGGCTGAGAGAGTGTGGCACCCAGTGGGTTTCATGCCCATCCCAGCCTTGAGATCCAATCCTAAATCTGAGGTCAACCGATGGCACTCCTTGGCATGAATCATGGGCATGGTTTGTGGGCAGCGGAGCATTCATCCACTGCGGTCCATTAGTCTTGGTTTGTAGTCCGAAATGGGATTTATGGGCCATGGTGCGAATTTTGCCCAGCCGTCCAGAGCAATGGTCTGTTTTCCCTTTTTTGGACTTCAGCTCCCAGCATTCCTGACTGCTGGCCGATCTGGCAGGGGATTCTGGGAGTCGAAGTCTGAAATACCCAGAGGACTAAAGTTTGGGAACCAAACTAAAGGAATAAGAAAGTTTATGGCTGTCCCTGAGGGCTTACAAGAGGGACTTCTCCTCATGCAAAAAGGCCGCCTTCGCACGAGGGGCACGAGACCCTCGCACAAAGAGGCCCTCTTCGCACGACGGAGGCAGCTGCTCCCGAAGGCTCCTCTTCCGACGAAGGAAGCTGACCTTTGCAAAAATAAAACATTGAAAGAACAGGATGCCAGCATTAAAAATATGGCTGCATTAATTACCCTTTTCCGTTCTGGCTCCGGCGGGTGAGATTCTGATTCAAGGCAGATGGTTTTGGGCCGCCGTGCCCAGGAGATGCCACAAATTGTGCCTGCAGGATCTTTGGCGGCATGTGGACCAAAGGTTTCGCCTCAGCAAAGCTGGCGTGGAGCAGGCCTTCGCGGGGAGAGATAGTTGGCAGCCACCACGAAAAAACTGTGCCCATTAAAGTGCCACTTGCAACCTTTAAAACCCTACATAGCTTGGGTCTAGACTATATAAAAGTCCATGGTTGGTATCCTCTTAGTTAGGACAGTGGTCCCCAAACTTTGGTCCTCCAGCTGTTTTGGCCTTGGCCAGCAGTCAGGAATCCTGGGAGCTGAAGTCCAAAACACCTGGAGGACCAAAGGTTGGGAACCACTGAGTTAGGATGTACAAGACAGCGCTGCGCAGTAGTTTGAGCGTTAGACTACGACTCTGGAGCCCAGGGTTCGATTCCCAGCTCCTTCATGAAACCCATTGGGTGACCCTGGGAAAGTCACACTCTCTCAGCCTCAAGGGAAGGCCATGGCAAACCTCCTCTGAACAAATCATGCCCAGAAAATCCCATGATAGGGTCGCCATAAGTCGGAAACGACTTGAAGGCACACAGCACACAAGCTGAACCTTTCATGAACCACTAAATGCACCTGCGGAAGAAGATTGAAGTCTAGGAAAGCTCAGGCTGCCAACTTCTTTCTTTCAGCCAGTCGCAAAGGTGCTGCAAGATCTCTCTGCATACTTTTGGACACTGCATTATATTACATTACATAAATGCATCTGAGGAAATAGACTGAAGTGTAGGAAAGCTCCTGCTGCCAACTTCTTTCTTTCAGCAAGTCCCAAAGGTGCTGCAAGAGCTCTCTATGTACTGATTCTATAGACTAACAGGGCTATATCTTTGAATTCAGCAGCAACAACAGTGTGTTACCCAGGGCTGGGCACATCTGCCCTTGATCCTTCTTGTTGTTAATACCCTCTTCTTTTGTCCTTTCTCCCTCCAGGTCTCTGGCCACACTGAAATGTCATCCTCGCCCTTGTCTTCCTCATCCTCCTTTTCCATCTTGGTCTGGTGACCGTGGCTACTAGTCCGTTGCATTGCCACCATGGTCCACACCGAAGGCAGTGCCCTTTTGAAGGCCGTCTGGCAGGGCAAGTTCCGCCTCACCCGCCTCCTCCTGGAAGGAGGTGCCTACATCAACGAAGGCAACACTCAGGGTGAGACCCCCCTCATCGCCGCCTGCGTGGCGCCCTACGAAGACCCCCGGAACAAGCCCCGCATGGTGCGCTACCTCCTGGAGAACGGGGCCGACCCAAACATCCCTGACAAAACGGGGAAGTCCGCCCTGATGCATGCCTGCGCCGGTGGGGCCGGTGCGGAGGTGGCCACGGTGCTTCTGGACCACGGGGCTGACCCCAGCGCCAAGGACTATTCGGGGGCATCGGCCTTAGTCTATGCCATCAACAAGGGTGACCGGGCAACGCTGCAGGTGCTCCTGGACGCTTGCAAAGCCAAAGGCAAGGAGGTCATCATCATCACAACGGACACCTCCCCGTCTGGCACCAAGAAGACCAAGCAGTACTTGAATTCGCCTCCGTCGCCAGGAGTGGAGGAGAAACGCTCGCCGGCCTTGTGCATGTCACCCTCAGACATTGAGCTGAGGACCGCTCAGTCTCCAGGAGCCAGCGAGAAGGAAGAGGAGAGGGACGTCTTCAACTTCACCATGGCCACCAGGATTGGCTGTGCCGCACTTCCGCACGCCAAAAGCAAAGAGGTAGAAGAGAAAGCCCTGGGGCTGCCTCCCAAAGGTCGACCCAAACCACTGAAGAGGTTGAACTCTGAGCCGTGGGGTTTGGTGGCTCCTTCTGCCTTGGCTGGGTCCCACCAAGAGAAAGCCCGGACCCCAGAAGACCGGATGACGGCGGAGATGAATGGCCTGAGCATCTCCAAAAGGCCTCCGTTGTCTCGCCGGCACAGTATGGAAGGCCAGGAGTCCTCCTCCTGCTTCAAAATGGCTGGCAACCAGGCCTTGGAGGATGAGCAAGCCTCCAGCCTAGAAGCCTCCTGGGCTGAGAAGGTCCACATCAGCCACCTCCACCAGTCGCTTGCTCGGCGCAACACGGCTCCCGAAACCCAAGAAGGCATCCAAGGTGCTGGTCAGCGGGGTCCAGCACACCCCAAGCTGAACTGCTTGGAGCACCCCGAGTCTGACTCGCTGTGTCCCGACTCCATCCCAGGTTCCCCCGACTCCGGCCGGGTGTCCATAGAGAGGAAGAAGTACAACATTTCCCCCTTGACCCTACCATCCAGTTCCTCCCGGGAGAGCTTGGAGAACATCCCAAACGCCGTCTCCCCGATCACTATGCGTCGCCGGGCTCCCAGCCTCCTCGAACGGAGGGGCTCCGGGACGATGTTGCTGGACCACCTCGCCCATAGTCGGCCGGGCTTCCTGCCTCCGCTCCATTTGAACCCACATCCTCCGCTTCGTGACCTCCGGTCCAACGGGAAGCCCTCCTCTCCGGCGCACAAGGGGCTCTTCCCCGTGGCCCCTTCTTCTCCGAAGGGCAAACGGCTGCTCCGGAGGCACTCCATGCAAACGGAGCAGATGAAGCAGCTAGTCACTTTCCAGACCCTCCTGGCCCAAGGCGACTCGGTGGCCAGCTAGGAAGGACGCCATCCCGATGGATGAATGGACCGCGTCCTTGTTTTCTCCATCCAAGGGTGGGAAGGGGCTTGGAGAACCGTCTGCGATGCCCTTCTCGCTCTCGTCACCAGCCTCCGGGCCCCGTAACGTCTTCGTAGTTGGGTTTCCACGTCTTCCTCCTCGCTCTCGTTTCCGGTCTTCTGTGTCGTAGCCGCCATCTTTATTCTCCTTGACCTCCTGGATGTGGAAGTGGACGCTTAAATGGACCAGAGTAAAAGGAAAGGATATTTCAAGTGGTGCCATGGAAGAAAAGAACAAGTGATCTGGGGGTCTGTTGGTCTCTCATGGCTTTTCTTCCTACAAGATTCCTAACCTGTTGGCCATGTCTTTCTGATGGGAAAGACTGACGGGGGTCCATCAACAAACCCAACACACTCCAGGACCACTATATGGGAGATGCTTGGTTGTCGGGTTTCCTCTCCCGTCCAAAATTGGGACTGTCCTGGGTGACAAATCTGAACGTAGATGACCTATCTGGTGATGGCAGTGGATGAGATCCCCAAGGAGCAACCTCCATCACAACCAAGTCCACACGCAAGATGATTCCTGCTGTGGCTAGCTGACCTCTAGGAACCCAACAACTCTATGGTTTTATGGACTAGTTGACCCCTGAGTATCCTTCAACGCTATCATCTTATGGACCAGCTGACCCCTAGGTACCCAACAAGTCTATGATTTTATGGACTACTTGACCACTAAGTACCCTTCAACACTATGGTTTTATGGACTAGCTGACCTCTAGGTACCCTAAAACTTTATGATTTTATGAATTAGCTGGGCTCTGGGTATCCTAAAACTCTATGATTTTATGAAATCCAATTTGGAGGCCCAATTTGGGCCTGGAAACTGGGCATCTCGTGGGCACGATGTTGCCTTCAAGGGTCCGTTCTCAGCCTCTTGGAATGGGATCCGCTCCTGCGTTGGTCACTGTTGTATTTATTCTTATGACTGTTTGTATGGTGTGTGTGTATGCGTCCAGCGGGTCCCTGTACTTGGCTTGTGCATGGGAGGTGGGAGGCCAGATCCCAAGGGTTGCGTGCCCAATTTCAGGGAAAGAGGACGCGTGAATGTATCCGCACAGTGGCATTTAGTACCAGACGCCTGACTATCTCAGCATTTCCTTGCCTGGCATCCTTGGAGGAGAGATGAGCGCTCTCCCTTTGGATGGATCGGGGCTCACTTGGGTCGGTTCCTGGACCAAATCAGGTTCCCCTTGGGTCTACCAACAGTTTCCCAACCAAATCCAGGTCTGTTTACAAGACTGTCATGGCATCACTGGAGGAAAACCCTCCGAAATATTGAACCTGGGGACAATGCAGTTGGCGTGATTTGCAAAATCTCTGGGCGACAGATTTCTTTCTTCCAAATGCAAACCAGACAAAGCTTCCTTCTATCCTTACTCACAAGGAGAGCCATGCCTTTTCATGCTCCGTTCTGGAAAGGCTGGGCCTGCATTGTCCTTATTCCTGGGATCCATTTGCAAATTCCCTGCTCAAATCCTTTCCTCCATCCATCCAGGGAGGGTTAACGGATTCCGTTGATCCATTGTGTCTATTATGTCCCAATGGAGGCCAAACTACCTGGGATGTGGACCTAGTCACAATCCGAGTAGACCCATTCGAATCAATGGAAAAATGTGAGTATTGACCTATCCGGTTTCCACTGATTCCTTCTGGCTTTGTTAGAGCCTTGAGTCCATCTCCCAAGGCTCTAACCATTTCCCCACATTGCCTTTGGAGATGCTTTTGGGGGTCACCCCAGCCTCAACCAACTTAAATCTGGGGGTCATTCAAAACTGCTTGGGATGCCTGGGTTTTAGCCTGAGCTTTAAAGGCAATGCCCATGTTGCTGCATCTTGGATGGGTTGCAATGCTCAGCAGCCAGGACCTTGCCATTAAATTTCAGGCTAAAAGCCAGAGCGGATTCCCTTTGGACTCCTTCTCAAGATGTCCGAACAATGGTTCGATTCACCCTCCCAAAATTCTTTGGCCTGAGAGCAAGGTTTCTCAGCATCCTGGGGAAAAGGGTCTTCCGAAGGGATGCCATGGCAGCTCATTCTTCGGATGGGGAAATAAAGTCAGCTCCAGTCTGGGAGGGTGCCTTCAATCGCCATTGAGATGGAGGCTCCCTCTACATCCTTCCTCTTCCTCTTCTTCCTCCAGCGTCTTTGCTGGGCCTTGGCTTCTTCCAAAATGGGGCTTAATGCACCGACCCATGTCTGTATGTGCCTTTGACACCATAAGGGTGACAAAGGGGTGCCAATGGGGTGGCATAGGTCTTTCCAGCTCCTTCCTGCGCTCTCTCCGAAGGCCAGGCAAAGCAATAGAACTAGGAACAACACTTGAAGTTATGAGCCCTTCCAAGGATGCCCTCTTCCTTGGGTCACAAATAGGCTCATGTTGGGATATATAGTCCAGACCTAATCCATTTAGGGCTTCCTAGGTCACAACCAGCACTTTGAAGAGTGCTTGGACACTGACTTGCAAACCAGTGGCTCATTGGCGCTGGTGCATGGTTGCGCATGGGTTTGAGAGTTGCACATTCAGGGTCCCAGTTCCATTGTGTGCGCATCACCCTTGGTGCGTGGTTGCACATGGGTTTGAAGGTTGTGCATTCAAAGTCTCGATTCCATTGTGTGCGCATCATCCTTGGTACATGATTGCTCATGGGTTTGATGGTTGCGCATTCAGGGCTTCAGTTCCCTTGTGCGCAGTCATCATCCAACCGATGGCATCTCAGGCTTAATGCTTCACTCCAGAGGCAGGGATCCGAACCCGGCGCCCTCGACAGCCCCATGATCCATCCTAATGACCCTTTATTTATTTAGGGAGGGGATAATCAATTATTATTATTATGATGATGATGATGACTATTATCTTTGCACTTTCTGGTCTTTCTCTTCCATTTGTCGTAAAAGCACAATGTCGCCCTCCTGTGGCCAAACGCACAACTTGCCGAAAGGCGGAAACGCCGCCTCTCCGTTAATAGAGCTTTTTTTCTGTGCTGCAGAGTCCAATAGAAATAGATATGAAATGACATATACAGTATAGATAGATAGAGATACATATATATATATATATTATAAATACAGAACCAAAGTAACGGTGATTTGGATTGTGGCGTCTTTTGTGTTCTGCGTCAATACTAGAAATAATGCAGCTTGACATGTCTCCGTCCTGCAGAATTCTGGGATTTGTAGTTCGGCAAGGCAAAGGAGGAGAAGGCTTTTGCAAAACTACAAATCCCAGGATTCCATAGGAGATTAAATGCAAAAATTCATTCACGTTTCCTATACAGTGGTATCCCGGGATACGAAATACCCACGTTACGAAATTTCCGGGTTACGAAAAAATCCAATTGAAAAAAACTGTTCCGGGTTACGAAGGTTATTTCGGGTTACGGAAAAAAAATTGGTGCTTTTCGGCGCTTTTTCGCACCAAATCGCGGCTTTTCCCCATTAGCGCCTATGGGGTTTCGGCTTGCGAAAGCCTTTCGGGTTACGAAAGCGGCGGCGGAACGAATTACTTTCGTAACCCGGGGTAACACTGTATATACATACAGCCTGAAGGTAATTTTATATATGGTTTTAAAAACTATTTTTGCGCATGGAACAAAGGTTGATGGCGCCAAAGCATCCGAAAGAGTGCGCCGCTCTTTCGGATTTTGGGAATCCTGGATAAGAGACAAAAAGACATATATGAACAAACATGGCGCAGTGGTTTGAGCATTGGACTATGACTCTGGAGACCAGGGTTCGAATCCTCTCCGTTTGTGCATGGGAATCCACTGGACCACACTCTCTCAGCCCCAGAAAAACCCATGGTGGCTTCAACTTAGAGTAACCATAAGTCAAAAAGTCACACATAAACATTATTATTATTATTATTATTATTATTATTATTACTACTACTATTATTAGCCAGGCAGGCTCTTGGTTGCAAATCCCATCTGCCCGCCAAGCCCCATGGATCTGACATTCCTTGGGGAATCAATGGACAGTGGTGTTTTTGAACATCAATCCCTTAGGAGCCAGCAGATGCTCAGAAGTGGAAGCGCAAGCGGCGCATGGTGAAGCCAAGCAGAAGGCGAAGGAGAGATAAAGCCAGAATAAGCTCTTGAATTATCACTTTATTTTTTAAATGGCCCTTTTAAACAGTTGCCGCAAAAGCTTGTGTCTGTCTCAACGCACAATTGTATTATCTGAGGCTCAAGCCGGCGCATGCCGTTTCCCTAAATCTGCGCATGCATGGCCTCTGAGCATGCCAAGAAAACTCTATGACAGCCTTTGGGTCGTCATAATGACTCGAAAGCGCACAACAATAACAACAACAAAAAGGCCCACCATCAACACACAGAATACTTTTGGTGCAATATTTTTGTTAAACAGAAGAGTATGCATTCATTCGTTGGTTCGTTCGTTCATTGTTTCATTCATTCATTCATTCATGCTGCCTTTCTTCCAGGGTAAGACCTAAGGCAGCTTGCAAAGCTGAAACAACATCCGTGAACAAGCTGACAATACAAATTAAAACACAATTAAAACCCACCACTTTAAACTCCACAGATGGATAGATATATTAGATAGATAGATAGATAGATAGATAGATAGATAGATAGATAGATAGATAGAT
>NC_056530.1:25863630-25878238 GCF_019175285.1 Sceloporus undulatus
GAGAGAGAGAGAGAGGACAGAGATCCATGCATCCCTTTAACTCCTGTTCTTTTTCATTTTGCAAAGAAGCAACTCATTTCTTCCTCCGCTTTTTAAAGTCTGGGCGGAGCATGTCTGGCCACTCTCCCAAAGGGACCTTGTTGGGAAACGGATGATGCTCAGGGGAGCTTTGGTTGTGCATCTATGTGCAGCGCATTTCTGTGTCGCTTCTTGCCGGAGAGAAAGAAAGAGAGAAAGGAAAAGGAAGAGGGGCCTTTTATAGGGAGATGAAAAGATGGAGAGGGGAGGCACGGTGTGTGTGCATGTGTGCAATAAAAAGGAGGCCAGGGAAGGTAGCGCACTGTTTCCGCAGTGACCTCTACTATGCTCTGCAATGCTGGGTTTCCACAGTGTGGGCAGGTCCCATCCCAGCATTAAAGGCAGACCGACACAACAAGCGAAGCAAGGGATCTGGTGCCGGGAATGCGCTGAGCACCTGCAAGCTGGAAGGAGACCAAGCCCATGCGCCCACATGTGCCCCTTCTTCTCCCTAATAGGAAGGTTTCTCTGATGCAGCTGCAGAAGGAGCAAAGTCAAAGAAAGGTGAGGATTGGGTTGGCACGGAGCGGGGGACCCACATCGAGGGCACCGTCGGCGGGGGCGAAATAGGGGCGCACATGGGACCTTGTCGGGAAGTGAAGGTGAAAACAGGCATGGGAGGTTTTTATCTCACAAGCCCCTGTGCTAAGTTGTTCTGCGTTGCTATTCTGGGCCTTTCTACAAGGTAGGAAGCCGCCTCCGACTATTTCGGGGTGATTTGCGGCTCCTTGCACATGGTTTAAAAAAAATGCAACATCCCTGTATGCCACATCATTAAATGCAAAATCATTACATGCAGCATCATTAAGTGCCACATCATTACATTCAACAGCATTAAGTGCAGCATCACAATGTCACAAATCATTAAATGCAACATCTTTCAGTATTGCTCCATGATATCTGACACGATTAAGTGCAAGAACCTTATAGGCAACATCATTAAATGCAACACCATTATATGCAGCTTATTTAAGTGCCACATCATTATATTTGACATCATTAAATGGAAGATCCTTATAGTCAGCATCATCATAGGCAACTTCATTGTGTGATGTTTGTCATTATACACTATGGGATGTGTAGTTTCCAGACTGAGGGGTATAGTAGTACTTTAGTCAGACCGCACTTGTGTCCAGCTCTGGGCACCAAGAGGGATATCAATGCCTTGGATGGTCAAAGGTCCCGTCAAAGGTCCAGAAGCCAAGCTTTATGTGGGGCTCTATTTCAGAGGAAGGAACTGGCAAACCACCTCCGAGGATCCCTTGCTTAGGAAAGTAACGTTTTATTTTCCGTACCAAAGGAAAACCCTCTGAATTTGGGACCACGCCCAGTTCTGGAGCGAAACACCAGCGCATGATATGACCAGTGGTGCAAAAGTGCTCTCCTGTGGTCCGGCTGAGATATTGCCGGTGCCGTTTTATGCCACGTTAACAAGTTGGCAGGACCTCTCTGTTGATATCTCTCCAAATACCCAAAAAGAGGTGGTTTTGCATGTCAGGAGCCCTGATAAAATGAAGAAAGGAGAAGAGAATGGGAGCAAATCGTAATATGGATTGTGTCCCCCTTTTCAGGTATTTGGATGCTGCGATCCAGGAGCCTTTGCCAAGAGAGGATGAAGAGAAGGCAAAGCTGTGACCTGTTGCAGTGACATTGGCACTATCTATCTGTCCGTCCGTCCGTCCGTCCATCCATCCATCTGTCCATCCATCCGTCTGTCCGTCTGTCCATCCATCCATCTATCCATCAATCTATTTATCCATCCCTCCCTCCCTCCCTCCATCCCAAGCGGCACGCTCAATTCCAGGAGGACACAATCTTGGCTGCCAATGTCATCCCACCTTCCTGACAACAACAACAAAAACAACAACTAATTTTACCTCACAGTCTCATCCCTTGCGCCGGAGGTGACTCTTCCAAGGTGTGTTTCTATCCAGGAATCGGCAGCTGATTCGAGGATTCCCAGTTCCTCTTCCATCAAGAGAACTTCCTTGGTGCCCTCCATCCCAGACCTTTGCTCCTGGCCTGACCAATTCGGCCCAAGGTCTGCCCAGTTTGAGACTTTGGAGGAGACTCCACTTTCAGGGCCACACCCGCCAACCAGGGAACCATGCCCCATCCCTATCGGGGTCTTGGAAGAGCCGGGGTCCTCGGGGGGCTGTTGAGGAAGACCCCAAAGGATTGGGAACCCCTCGTCCCCCCGGGGTCTTTGTATGCGCTTGGCGAAGGAGTCCACCTCCGTCTCGGGAAGGCTTGACGTTGGCTCCATGAACGCCACCTTCCCCATGAAGGTCGACACCATGGTTGGGTCCGGGGTGCCCATCGATGCCAACCAGAGCCATGAGAAACCCAGCGGCTTGGAGGACGTCTTTGTTGGCGCTGGAGGAACCGTCAACATCAGCCTCAACGGAGAGGAGGCCTTCCATCTGCCCACCTTCTCTGCGGCGGCCAAGGTCCGCGTGGCCTTCACGGTGCTCCTCTTCTTCTCCTCGGCCTGCTTCAACCTGGCGGTCCTCCGGACGGTCGCCCAAAAGTACCAGCGCAGGCCTCACCTCCGCATCCTCCTCATGAACCTGGCGGCGGCCGACCTCCTCGTCACCTTTGTGGTGATGCCGCTGGACGCGGCGTGGAATGTCACCGTCCAGTGGTACGCGGGGGACGTGGCATGCCGCCTCCTCATGTTCCTCAAACTGGTGGCCATGTACGCCTCGTCCTTCGTCACAGTGGTCATCAGCCTGGACCGCCGGGCGGCCATTTTGCACCCCCTGAGCGTTGGCAAGGCCAAGAGGAAGAACAAGGCCATGTTGTCCGCCGCCTGGGCCTTGAGCTTGGTCCTGGCGCTGCCTCAGGTCAGTGGACAATGGGTCATAATGGCCGATGCTGGTTCAACAGTGGATGGGATGGTCAGCAATGAGAGACATTTGGGGCTATTTCTCTATTTTTGTTTTAATTGTGCGCATTCAAGTCGTTTCCAAGTTATGGTGATATATTGATTAATTAAAAATAGAAGGCGAGAGGTATTAATTCTCTAAACCATCCAGTCAATAATCAAATGGAAAACCCTGTGATAGGGTTGCCATCAGTCAGATACAACTTGAAGACACACAACAACGACAACGAGTCCCTGGTGCACACTGCTGCCTGGTGCGCCATTTCTCAGGGTTGGAAGGGGCCATCAAATTCAGTTCAAGTTCTCCATCTAAAGCAGCGGTTCCCTAACTTTGGTCCTCCGGGTGTTTTGGACTTCAGCTCCCAGAATTCCTGGCTGTTGGCTTCTGGGAGTTGATGTCCAAAACATCTGTAGGATTAAATTTTGGAACCACTGAGCTAAAGGAGCTTTCCAGCTGTTTGTGTGTCCAGCACACAATGTGCATCAGTCCTGCTGCTTGACAGTCACTTTGCTGGACACACAAAACAGCTGGGGATGCTTTAGCCAGCGATCAGGGGGTTGGGTTTGATGGCTTCTGGGGGACCCTTCCAACCCCGAGAAAGTGACCACTGAGCAGCAGGACCAATGCACAATGGGACCGATACACAACATGATGTGCATCGCATCAGTCCCAATGCACATACGGCAGCAGTGTGCATCTGGCGCTCCTGTCCTTGTGTGCCTTCAAGGCGTTTCCAACTCTGTAAAACTTGGGCAGCTGTGTATAGGGAGAGGCACCCCTCCAAGTCTCAAAGTCCCAAACCTTTTGGGGTTTTAAACGTCACCTCCATCCCTCGAATTCTCGGTTGAGACCTTTCCTGTTTTCGGATCTGACTTCGGTGGCTTCTCCTCCCCAGATGTTCCTCTTCCGGAGGGTCAGCCGCTCTGGCCCCGTGCACTTTGTCCAATGCGCCACGGTGGGAAGTTTCCAAGCGCACTGGCAGGAGACCATCTACAACATGTTCACCTTCTCCTGCCTCTTCTTGGTGCCGCTCCTCATCATGGTGCTCTGCTACTCCCGCATCTTCATTGAGATCTCCAGGAAGATGAAGAAGGCGTGCGGTGAGCAACAAACCCTGGGGCCTCCCTCGAAGGGCTGGCGGGTGGGAAAGGAGAAGCCAACATGCAGGTATGCCCACATTAAGACCTTTTGCCCGTTGAAGAAGCCGTCGGAGCTTCCAAGGTGCATTATCTGCATAGAGGTATCACTCTTTGTTGTGGGTTTTGGAGTATTGCAAGTGTGGTGATTTGGTTTGAGTGTTGGACTATGACTCTGGAGTCCATGGTCAAGCAAGGATTGGAGTCATAGTCCAATGCTTCGGTGCATCTCCAAATGCACCTGAGAAAGTATACTTAAGCCTCATGCTGCCAACTTCTTTCCATTGTCTCACGTTGATATTTTTCCCCTCCTTTCCGCAGCGTCCCCCAAATCCCGGGAGGTCCACCTCCGCCGTTCCCACAACAACATCCCCCGCGTGCGGATGCGGACCCTCAAAATGTCCGCTGTGATCGTGCTGACCTTCGTCATCTGCTGGACGCCCTACTATCTCCTGGGCCTGTGGTACTGGTTCTCCCCAGAGATGCTGACCCGGGGGCAGGTCCCGCCGTCCCTCAGCCACATCCTCTTCCTCTTCGGTCTCTTCAACGCGTGCCTTGACCCCTTGGTCTACGGGTTCTTCGCCATGCATGTCCAGACAGGCGGCCAGAGGCGGGGATGTTGCTGTGCCCGGGGGAGGAAGGAGGCTGCTGGGTCCCCCGCCTTCAACGCCTCCTTCCGGGTTTCCAGCCCTGTGCCCTCCAAACCGCCAAGGAAGAACCGGGAGCAAAAACCCAGATCCAAGAGAACGGGAGACGAAAAGGTGGAGTTTTACGGGAAGCGGACGGTGGAGGAGAGCTTGATCTGAAAGGCGGAAAACGGAGGATGATCCCTTCTCCTTTGTTGGACACTCTTTTCCTTTCCTGCATTCGAAGCATGAAGTCCTTGGGGGAGAATTTCTATAGCAATACTTGTAAGACCTGAGCCACTGACCAACAATACAGAGTATTTTCTCAGTACAAAAGGTCTGCTCTCATGCTTTGTTTTAATTCATGGTTACAACTATGAAGTAGGCTTACTCAAGTATGACGGCTATACTACTCCGCTGGGATCAATCCCCAAATGGAGCAAGACTATGGACTCTTAAAATCAGGTGGATTGGTGGGAATCCACTTCTGGTTCCAAAAAGCCCATCAGCAATATCCTCTATAGGCTGCTTAGTTAGGTCTACATAGCTATATACTATCTCCTGACCCCATTCCCACCTTGGAAGCCAGCAATCTGCAGGTGAAGCCACCCCAGTAGGTTCCCATATATATGTGTGTGTGTGTATCACATACATATATGTACAAACACACAAACACACACACATACGTGAGAGTTCCTGCATGGCAGGGGGTTGGACTGGATGGCCCTTGTGGTCTCTTCCAACTCTCATGATTCTATATATACAAAACACATACACACATATGTATATATATATACACACACACACACACACACACATATATATTCTTCTATGGGGAAAATACCTTCAGGGTCCTTCATAAGGCTAGTTTGTTCAGAGATCTTTGTGGCTGCTTCTGAGAACCGACCCACAATGAAGGTCCAAGCGAGTGGCACTTGGCGATCTCTATCACACCAGAGGTTGCATTTAATCCAGCTCTGCCCTTTCAACATCTCAAAAGCAAACAATGAGCCAGTTCTTTAAAAAAGCAAACCATAGCATTTTTATTCCGAATGTAACTTCCAGAGAGGCCCTTCTAAGCCAAAAAGAAAACCACAACGATCTCTATGCGAAAGAGGGAGAGGGAGAGGAGGGCTGGCTGGCTGTCAAAAGACACCGACGGCTGAACGTTTCAACTAGAAGCGTCAGCACAGAGACTGATGCAAACAAGAATAAAACCCCAACGGGACAATAACCAAAATGAAAGGGAGCATGGGCCGTGGAGGTCCTCCTCTGTGAATCGCCTGGTGCCAAGTTCATCGATGGTTTACACAGGGACGAGAGGTCGGTTCTCCTCCCGGTTCAGCGCCTCCTTCGGTCAGGACTGCGGCTCCTTCTGCGGCCGCCCCTGGCAAGAAAGAGAGAGAGAGGGAAGGCCAGGCGGTCAGCTGCGTTTCTCCCAGTCAGAGCTGGGTGGGAAACTCTGGGGAACCAGGGAACAGTCTTCTGCCCTTAGACCCACAGAGTTCAAAGGGGACCCAAAGGCCATTAGTCCAACCCCATTCTGCCATGAAGGAACCCACAACTTGAAAGAAGTCCATCCAAAGTGTATTTAGAATCGTAAAGGTAGAAGAGACCCCCAAGGACCATCCAGTCCAACCCCATTCTTCTGCCATGCAGGAACTCACAACCAAAGCACTCCCAACAGATGGCCATCCAGCCCCTGTTTAAAGACCTCCAAAGGGGGGGAAGCTCACCTTCTCTTTCCTTTGGGGGGTCCCCTGACGAAGCACCAATCCACGCTGATGGGTTGCCCCATGAGGTCCTGCCCATTCAGACCCTCCATGGCCGCCTGGGCCTCTTTGTAGGTTTCGTATTCCACAAGTGTGTAACCCTGTGAAGCACCAGGAAAGGGATCCATCAGAGGAGCTGCTTCCCGCATCCAGACTGCTAATGCTTCCCAGCATGCCTTCCTCTTAGCAGCATGACATATGGCCAAGCAATAAGGCGATGGTAGGCCGACCCCTCCATGCTCCTCTCCAGAAATCCCTCCTGACTCCCTTGCTTCATTAAACACAATTCATTTCACATCCCACCCTATTTATTGCATGATGCAATAAAATCCATGTAACCAATTCAAAACTCATAAGCAGGAGAGTGTCTGGTTACATCTGTCTTTGCATGTATGCACAAACCCCGAGGCGACAGGGTCACCCCAACCCACGGATCCCGCTATCTCCACCCCAATCTTCCCGTCCTCTTACTTTCAGGTACCCCGTCCGCCGGTCGAGATTCAAGTGGAGGTTCTTGATCTCCCCGAACTCCGCAAACTTGTCGTGGATGTCCTCCTCGGTGGCTTCCTCGTGGACCCCCGTGACAAAGAGGATCCAGCCTTCCACCGCTGAGAGAGACGGAAAGAGGCGTCAGATGGACTTACTTGGGCAACGGGGAAGAAGGAGGGCCGCCCCACGCGGAGCCTACTCTTGGCCCACAGACTCACATCTCTGAGGCCCCGGCTCATCTCCGTCTTGCTCCACGCTGTCATAGTCCTCTCGAACCCGGGCCCTGGAGCCTTCCTCTGAACAACACAGGAAAACGCTTTGTGAATGAGCAGGAAATGAGCCAAGAAGGGCCATCCCTTCCGACCCCAATCTAGAGGACTTAAGACTAATATTGTTTAATTAAAGCCCCTCCTTCCATTAAAAAGGCAATAAAGACTATTAAAAGCCCCTTCCTTAGAAACAGTCACAGACATATTAAGACGGGTTGAGTTCCCCCTTTATGGCCCCAAATGCTCAGGACCAGAACGTCTGGAATACATTTGCGTACATACGGAACGAGGCGCCTTTGATCTTCATTTGTTTTCTCTTCATCTTTAATGAGAGATACCTTTTTTATTTTATCTTTCATCTGCTTTAATGTTGTGATAATGATGACTATGATTCTTAGTGCTGCCTCACCTGAGCCAAAGCCTCTGCCTTTCCTCTTCTTTGCCTTCTCCTTCAGTTTGTGGATGCTTTCTGTGGAGAGAAGAAAGAGGATCCAATCAACTGACCGTCAAACGTGACGCACACAAAATGGCCGCCCGGGGGGTCCACGATTTAGAAGAGCCCACTATCAATTGTGGCCGACATTTGTGTCTCTTTGACTTTTGTGGCTTTGGTTATTCGTGGTTTCAGTAAATATGTCCTCTCTGGGCATCTCTGAGGGAGAGGTTTTGCTGGGAACTGACCATAGAGTGGCGCCGGAGGAGCTAGAGATGCCTAGAGAAAAGGCCTCCAGAGGCACTCTATGGTGGGCACTGACCACAGAGTTGGACCCAGAAATGCCTAGAGAGGCGTCCTCTTAGGTCTTCAAAAGGGGGGTGGTTTTACTTTGGGTTTCCCCTCCTCCTTGCGCTCTTCTTCCTTGCTCTCCTGGATCCAGAACCAAAGGCAGTGAAGAGCAGCTGCTGCTGCTGCAGGCTTTCAAGCCTTTCCCACAGAAGGAGCCACAGCATTGGAAGAACTCAGGGCAGGCTCTCTGCCATTCGGAAGGCAAGGAAGGAAGGAAGGGCCCTTGGCATCCAAAGGCCTCAGGAACAGGTTGGCAGGTAGATAGACAGATACACACACACACATACTCTCTCTCTTTCTCTCTCTATATGATATATATATATACACACACACATATATATTCTCTCTATAGTATATATATATATAATATATACACATATAGTCTCTCTCTCTATACATATATATACCCTATATATATATATATACACACACACACACAAATGTATATATATACACACACATAGTCTCTCTCTAAATATATACATATATGTACCATATATATATATATATATATATACACACACTATATATATATATACTATATATAGTATGTATATATAGTATAGTTACATACTATATATATATATGTACACACAATATATATATATATATATATATATATATATATGTACACTCTCTCTCTGTCTATATAGTCGCGTGGATAGGAACCATAAGAGAATATTGGTGGACACTGGCCTACCTGGCAGGGTTGTTGTTGTTGTTGTTGTTGTTGTGAAGCCTGATGGGAGATTTTGGCTCCCAAAGGTTGGAAAAGCGACTTTGAAAGGAACTGCTGCCAGCCTGGGGACCCCTTTCCCAGCATCAAGCAGCCAGGAGAAAGGGAAGGGGTCTCAGTTAAGGGTCAAAGGTCACTGTTGCTATAGTGTAACTACAATTGTAATTGCAAGCGTTACTCCAAGGCTCCCTGGGCATTATTATCATTATCCTTATCCTTACCGTCGCCGTCCTCGTCCATGGCGAAGTCCTCGCCGCCCGCCTCGTGGAGGTCCAAAACATCCGCCATCCTCGCCCCCAAAACGGCTCAATGCCTGCGTCTCAACCGGGGAAAAAGGGCGCTTTGCGGCCTACAAAGGACAAGCGAGCGCCACGGGGAACTGCACTGCGCCTGCGCGCTCCTCAGGCGCAAAGGCTCCTGGGAAGGAGAGGGATAAGGGAAGCAGCGGAGGCAGAGGAAACATTTTGAGGCGGTCACGGCGCCACGCATGCGCAGGGGCTTCTGGAACGAAGGGAGCGGGAAGCCATCTTAGTAAGGTCTGCTGGAGAAAGGACTTTAAACGCGGCCATCTTGGGTAGGTCTCATTTCCTTTCGGTGAGGGCTTCTGGAATGAAGGGAGCTGGAAGCCATCTTGAGAGGGTCTGCTTGAAGAGGGTCTTTAAAGGCGGCCATCTTGGGAAGGTCTTATTTCATTTTCCTATGTTTTCTGAGGTATTTTTTTGTCCAGAAAGTAACGTCTCTAAGAGTGTAACGTTCTTCTCTCCCCCCCCCCGCTTTTGTAAAAGGGAATATATAGCCCTCTTGGCGAGCCCACCCCAATCCCAAACCTACTGCTTCAGCCCAAAGAGGCTGCATCTACACCTCAGAATTAACACAGTTTGAGACTGCTTTAATTGCCATAGTGCCATACTGAGGGAATGCTCTCATTTATGTGAGGTATTCAGAGAGAGATTTGTGACTGTCTTGCTGGACTTTAACTCCCACCATTCCCAGTCGGCAATGGTGAGGGATAATGGGAGCTGCAGTCCAATATCTGGAGGGTGACTTTGTCTTTTGACCAAAGAAGTCCCAGGGACTTCATGGCTTGGGATTAAAAATGGCGCAGGGAAAGAAATAAGGCAAACAGGCTCCCAAAAGGGAAAAGAAAAGGCTGTTTATTGTATAAAAACTATACGTTATAAAAACAGTACGGAACTTGTGCGGCGAACGCCGGCGGAGGAAAGCGGGCAGCGCGGCGGAAACCATTTTGAAAGGCGGGCTCTGAACTAGAAAAACCAGCACCAAAAACCCAGAAAGAGTACAAACAGTGAGCCAAGGAAGGAAGGAAGGAAGGAGTGACGGCTGGGGCCTGCCCAGAAGAAAAACCCCAAAAGTCAGGTCTCTCCGCCAGAGAAATTCAGGAGCTTCACTCCTTTGGTCTTAATTTCACAAAGTTCAAAGTGAAAGCAAAACATCCATCTACAAACCTCCAAAGGACGACTTTATAAATGTGTTTAAACGTTAATACTATAGTGTAAACAAGGCTGTATATAAAAATAGATATACATATACATATATATAAAAGTACAAGACTGGTTTGTTTCTGGTACAGGAATGGCCAGGAGCAGAGACCAAAGGAATGCCCTCTTCCTTGAGCCTGAACGAGCCACAGCATTCTCTGAACATGGAGCCATGTCCATTCTCCCTTTCTGTTTTGGAGAGACTTTGTTCTCGGGGAACAAGACCCCAAAAGCCTGACTCCAAAGCTGTCCTCGAGGAGGATAAAAAGTCTGCAAAGCTGCCCAAAACGACCTGTTTTTGTACCTGGCTTCGACCATGTGCTTCCCCAAAAGAGAACCGCAAAGACAAGAAGGGCTAGTGATGCTGATAACTACTGATATACAAAATTCTCTTCTGTGGCATTAAAAGAAGGAGGACTGCTATGTATGGGCCACAGTCTCCCCTTTGCCCCAAACTTCCTATCCTGTTGCAAAGAATCCTGTATGAAAAATGGGGGACACACTTCGTCAGATGATGAAGCTTCTCAAGAGGTGACCAGGTCCATCTTAAGCACCCTCAAAATGGGTCCCAGGAAGGGATATTAAGGCTTGGTCTAGCTCCCATCTAGGTAAAACTAAGCAGAACCCAGCTCCTTGGGGAGCTTAGGTTTCTCCTGTAAGCTGTCCCTTTGTGTTTTATATTTAGTGTTCTATATTCCTTCTCCAGCTAGTCACCTTTAAAACACCCTGTTTTGCTTATTCCCAATTGCCCAAGGTCTTAAGGGAGTGTATGGAAGGCAGGTCTTTAGGCACAGAGGAGACAGAGTCTCCAAGTGCCCACTTTATTTCCCCCTCTGGGCACAACCATGTCCTTTCCTCCCAAGCGCACTTGACCTGAAGATCAGCCCTGCCTTCCATGCGCCTTGCTCTGACTTTCTATATATACACAGTCAGTATTGCTACTTAAGAGTCCTGCTCCTAGTTTTAGTCTCTCTCTGTCTCTCTCGCTCTTTAAACAAAGTGCCTATATAATGTTTGCGGTCTAGAAATGTTTTGGGAACGCTCAAGCCAACCTGCAGCTGCTGCCCAGTTGTGAAGCCTCTGTATGCGTTTGGGGAACCAACAGCTGAACATGGAGATGACTTTGCCACTGCGGTTTCTTGCGACACAATCAGAAACGAAGCGCTGCGACGGCGGCATGTGATGGCGCCCACAGCTTTAAGGCCAACCATATAAGCAGAAACACAGTACAAGATTAACTTCAGTATAAAGGCAAACACAATTCTAAAAGCAAAGTCGCTGAGGTTAATCTTTTGTTGGCGTCTCTCCTTGACTCCGAGTAAGGCATTTGCCTGCCACAAAGTTAAAGGAGTCTGGCTTCACGAAAAAGACGGAGCTGGCATGGGAAAAGTGAGCGCTCGGTTGTGTAAATGTGTTGCGGGAGGGAATATTTGTGTAGCCCTTTAGAAATAGTAGAATTATCCTTCCTCCGCAAGAGGCGAGTATGGAGAGACCAAACTGAGAAGGGCATTGGACTCAAACCTCTCTAGAGCAAGGAGAACTCCGGTGATGTTTGTGCAGAAACCCCTTCTGATTGCAAGCCATCAGTAAAGGAACTACTTCGGTTGTTACAGCACTACGAATAAAAAGACAACAGCAAGCAAACAAAGAATGTATGTACATGCCCCTCTCTTTGTAACTTTAGGAAACCTCCAGCCAAAGACCGGGGGATTTTTGCCACAAGGTTTGAGGCATCCAAGTGACGCCAACATTGCAGCATCTCAAACCCTGGAGAATAATAGCAAGGGGTGCCTTAAAGGCTGTGCTTCTCAGGCTTGTGAGGGAACATGGAGCATATCAAGCTACGTAACTTCAGAGATATACCTTTACCTTCCATATAGTTATGCATTATATCCCTAGTTAAAAACAAGAGTATTTTTCTGGCAACGCTACATTTCCACTTAATACTGTACAGTACCTGGATAGGACTGAAGCCTAACTGAGTGTCAAGTCTATTCAACACTCAAAACACGACATTAAAGTTGTGCTGTATAAGAAATTCTCTAGCAAAAGAGGGGGGGAAATGGATCCGGAGACATCTGAGAATCAAACCTCTCTCCAGAAATTTAAACAAGCGAGTTTCCAAAATGTGCAAATGGCCCTTGATTGAAGAAGAGTGGCTGAGAAAAGGGAAAGGCAACGAAGGGTCTCCCCTTTGCCAAACCCAACACTTTGCAACCTGATTAGACTTCGCAACCTGCAAAATCCCAAGCGTTATGCTCCCAAACTGGTAGCATAACCAGTGAGGAAATCTAGTATTTAGTCCCCTCAGATTCTACCGCAGCTCTAAGCCAGACCTTTCGAGCGGATTAGTCCTGGAAGGGAGGGATTGGGGGAAAGAAAGAGAAGAGCACAAGGTTCCTAGCAGTTGGACGAATGCATGTTCCCCAGCTGTCCAGCCGCCAGCATCAGGATGTCCTTCTTCTCCTTGTGGAACCGCAGCTCCTTCCCAGCCAGCCGGGCCTCCTCCAGCTCCTGCTCCGTTGAGGCCAGCTCCCGGGAGAGGGCCCCGGGGAGGTTCTGCTCCCGGCTGACCCAGTCCATGGCCATCTGGTTCCGGATGTCGTCGTCCAGAGCCCGGTGGGAGTAGTGGGCCAGCACCTCCTGGCCGAGAAGAGGGAGAGAAAGGGCTCCGGGTCAGATTGCAAAGGGAGATGCATTCTGCACCTCCCAAAGCTATGAGATGGAGAAGGCTGTGGTCGGCCCCAGGGAAACCTCTGGCCCTGGGATGGTGGCCCTTGCCTTAAAGCTAAAGAAGCCTCAAAGCGGGACTGGCGCAGACACAGCTTGGTTGCAGCAATGAGGAGGCTGGAGCAACAAAGCTCAGGAGAGGAAAGCTCCTCTTGCTAATATACACCTGGCCTGGATCCAACCAGAAGCCAATGGCACTCCAAAAACCTGCGTGGAGTACACACACTTACAGGCAGAACCCTTAATCTCGGTTTTATCCAGGTATGAGGGACTATCTGCCTCCCCAGATGTTGAGATTGCAACTCCCATCACTTCTTACTTTTGATGGTGCTGGCAAGGCATGATGGGAACTGTGATCCAACATCTAGAGAGCCAAACATCCTTTATTTGACTAAAACCATCCATTAACAGACACATGGGCATCCTTGTGTGTTGTCTCGCCTGACTCTCCCTCCCACATTGCATTGGGAAAAGGCACCCCCCAAAAGAGGCTTGGCTTGTCCTCTGAGGATTCAGGGCCCCTTCCGCCGCCGGAAGCGCTTACCTGTCGCGAGCACTGCCTCTCTCGCATGGCTTTCAGGCTGCCATTCCAATGCAGCAGCTGGAAGACTGTCATCAGCTCCTGCCAAAGGGAAAGAGAGCAGCTGGGAGCACCGCTTTAACACCAACGAAACAAAGGGACGGAAATGAAGCAGATGGCCAGCGACAAGCATAACGCTCTTAGGGGAAGCATAGCTACATATTCTAAGGACAAAAAATCCCACTTCTGCTCAGCTCTATGGCATCCTGCACTCCTCCGTCTTTTCCTCTGTGTCCTTCGAGGTCGACTGACAAATCCTGAAGCGCCCCCAGAATGCAAAAGACCCTGGGCTCTACTTCATTGGATTCAGGCCAGGTAATGCTGGATCAGTGCAGGGGCTCCACAGTGGTCTGGATAAGTCCACTAACTCCAAACAAGATGGATGTCTGGTTAGTATACAGTGGCTAAGTCTGCCTGCTGGGATCCAACACAATCCATCCCATGTTTTCCCTATTCCTGGTATTAAAAGCCACTCTCCAGCTGCAACATCATATGGCAGAAGGATCATAAGGCGACTGATTGAACACCCAGCTTTTCCTAAGACCTTTTGTCTGTCTCGGGGGGCTTACAAAAAGTGCAGTGTTATTCTAAGGGCTCAAGACAACATCGGTCTGTGGCCGGGATGGATAGGAAAAGCTGCCTCGGGAAACGCTCTGGCATCTGCAGATGGATTTGCAGAAAACCAAGAGGCGTCTCATGTGAGCCCTTTAAAAACACCCGAAGAAGCAAGCGCCCATAAACCCCTCTAAGGCAGGAAGCCCCACGCTTATGGCAAAGAAACAAATGGCGGAGCCGCTCTGCATAAACAGCCCACTAATGTAAACCAAGCTCCCGGACTGTTACTATTTATGGGGCAAACCGACGGAGACGGAGACGTCGCAGCAGTTCCCCAAACAAAGCGTCCGGCCGAGGAGGCGCCTGCCTTCAAGGAACAGCCTGGCTCTGCTCCAGCCCCTCCGGCGGAAGAGTGGGGTCCGCTTCTCCCTTGGCCAAAGGCCTCCTTTAGTCTCCAGTGCTGAGC
>NC_056530.1:25878248-25893626 GCF_019175285.1 Sceloporus undulatus
AACCATCACTAGGGAGATACTCCTCTTGGGATACACACTAAACAATGCGCACATCACTTGTCACTTCAATTGCTAAAGCCTAGTCTCAAAAGACAAAAGTTGCAGGGGCAGCTGTCTATGGGTCTCTCCCCCACTGGATTAGACAGGCCTACTCCTCGCCTTCTAAGAACAAAACACGTGCGCAGAATATGTTTGGATTTATAGCTTGGGAAGCCCTGCCCGGATTCTCAAGTCCGTTGCCAACTGAACTGAACAAGTCCTGAGTGTTACTTCCTTAAGGTCCAATTTTTAAGTGCTTGTATTTGTTTCCATCTTAGGACCTCTGTCCTTCTTTCTGAGTCTGCTGGTCAGTGCATTGCGCCTGAAGTGAAAATACACAGCTGCATTTCTGCACACTCTCTCTTCCTTTCGTTCTGTGTTTGTTCCTAACAGCTGACTTTCTTATATCCAAAGGCAAAACGAAGGCTTGGCTAGTTGCCCTTCGGCATCCAGTCTTCTAGCGCAAGGCTTGAAGTGCTTAACCGAATGAAGAAGAGTACCTGGAACTCTAACATGGACTTCCCTTTGTTGGACTCCAACATGAAGCGGAAAGCGCCAATGCCTGTGCTTGGGTTGTCTGCTTCTTCTCTGTTGCCCTGAAGGAAAGACAAAGATTTAAGCAGCTTAGAGTGGAGCAGAATTGGCCTTGTTTCCACTTCTAAACCCAAGAGGTACTTCCACAGGATTTGGATATTAAGCATGTGCAGTTTTATTAGATCGGTATCTTGTTTTCAGAATCACTTACATTGAACGACGCCAAAGCTTCCGAGACGCTCTTCTCGATAAACTCATCCGTAATTCTCCGGGACGGATGCTCGTTGAAGACCGAATTCATCAGGGCGATTTTTGCTGCGCTCCTCCTGGCTTCGGCTTTCGTTGGACAAAACTGAGATGGGGAAAGGGGAGAATGTCAGACACAGGAAAGAAATTTCGTGGTCAACCTGATCCCCGCCCCGTGTTTTCCTTGCGCTGCACATGGGCGCTGCTGCGGTGGCATTCGCCAACAGCCTGAAGTCATTAGGTCTGGGGGTTTTAAAGCTCAGCAACCCCAGCCCTCTGGAAGCAAAGAGCGGCGGAAGCAGCTGAAGTCAGCGCATCTGGCTTGCCAAAAGAAATACCCCCGGAGGGTCTGTCAACAACATCCATTAGCTTAAAACCAAGCTGCAGCCACTCTAGTCTCAAGATCCTCTGGTTGGGCAGGCAGTCCATATTCTGGGGTGGCTTACGTTGGGTGGCTGTTTCGATCCCACAAAGGAGAGATTAACTCAGCCCAAAGCATCTAGACTCCAAATATTGTCTGGGATAGATAGGGAGGGAGAATCACTTAGCTGTATGCAGCCTAAGAAACATAACCGCCTCTGTGCCTTTGGCATGGGCGCATTTTGCTAGGGCTCTTTTGCCTAACTGCTCTTTCACCGCTGTTCTAGCTCCCTGTCCTTCCTCATATAAATGAATAATGATGATAAATGAATGCCTCACCTGAAAACTGCCGAAGCAGCTCCCGCCGGGCAGCGTGACGTAGCAGACGTACGGAGGGCTGCTGGAGGGCACCATTTCGTAGACCACCAGAGCCCCGTTCTTGAGGTCGGCCCCCCGCGACTGCTTCATCTGCCAGAACTCCTGCAGGGCTTCCACAACGTTCACTGCGGAGACAGAAAGGGGTGGGCTTGGGTCACAATGCTGAGGATGCACAGCAAAGGCAATGTAAGGACATGATCACCTTGGAGTGCATCCTCCACCCTGAAACCAACTCGCTGCCTTGCATTTTGGGCTGGATTTTGAAAGGAGGGTGGAAGGAAAGAGCACCGGAGGCCCATGGAAAAAAACAACACAATGATTGTTTTGGCTAGAAGCGTTTGAAAAAAGCAGGCCAGGCGCTTATGACATCCAGGTTTCCACGAAGCGCTGGCCCAAGCCTTACCTCAAAGTATGCAAACACTGTGCGCAAGATAGAAAGCATAATGAGGAACAGCTTCCTCCTGAACGCTATGGAAAAGCAAGGCTGCCCAAAGCACCCTGGGACTGGATGGAGTTGGCTGCCATTTGGACGGCTTAGTTAGAATCGGTTAGGGTTGCCATTGCGCAGCTGCCTGGCTTATTGCCACTGAGACGACATGCGCAACGACAGAACCATTCGTTAAAAGGCTGGCTATCAGTATTTTAGTTTAAAAGAACCCAGTGGTTGTCCAGAACGGATGAAAGCCATGCGAAATAACGTAATTGTGGCGTCTGCCTTGTGTTGTTATTGATCTCTGGATGTTTAGAGTCCAAGGGAGCGTTATAGCTCTTATATTTAGCCCTTGTTTATGGCCCTGGAGCACAAAAGCCTGGGCCTTGTGTGCAGCATGCGATGAGGGTGCCTCTGACTTGCATGCTAAACAGGGAAGGGATAAATGCTTCCACATGGCAACGGTTCCAGAGCCATGGGTTTAAGTCACAGTGCGCCTGCCAAAATGCACAAGGCAAGGCGCCTGATGTCCAGTGCGCCAAAGATGTGGCAAGCTCCCTCCGTTTGGAGCGGAAGGAAGGATTTCTCCCCTGCAAGAGTGAAAGAAGAGTGTTTTGGGGGACCCAGGTTTAAAGGTGCCTATGGGTCGCCCCATTAAAAAGAGAGCCCTGAGTGCCAAAGCCGCCTGCCTTCCATTGGCAAGGGCCAAGAAACGCATGGCAGGGAGAGCCCACTTCTGGCTCAATGCTGGGAGGTCCTGGGATCTGTAGCCTTCTCTGTCAGAGAGTGTTAGGCCCCTTCCAACAAACTACCATTCCCAGGATCCCTAGCACTGAGCCAGGGCAGGTAAAGCGGTGACAGCGGTATAGATGCAGCTGGAGACTGCCACCGGTCCTTGCGCTGGGCAAGCACTCTGCGCATGCACAGAGGCCCACTTTCATCCTCTCAATTCAGGGCCACAAAGCAAAGCCCTTGCAGGAGGGGTCAGGGGTGCCAACTTCCCAGGCGCTCCCAAGAAGGGCCCATGGCAGGGAGAGCGGGGAGATGGAGATCAACGTCCTCCTTCCTCCTATTGATTGATTATCTGTATGTACAGCACTACAGAAATAAACTATAACAACAATAACAATAACAACAATAACAGAGTCCCCTCCTGTCAAACCAAAGGAGTCCTGGGCACAATAGGTAGGCCTGGGGCGCTCTGCCCATGCCCAGGAGCACCTGCATGCTCTCTTATTCCTTTGTCTGCTCTCACAACAACAACAACAACAACCCAGCGAGGTAGGAAAGGAAGAAGAAGACACTCTATTCAGTCCAGGGCACTCTGCCCATGCTCAGAAACCCTCTTGTTATTCACTCATCCTCTGTTTTTCTGTCTTTCCTCACGTGATTCTTCCCTGTCAACCTCAAATGGGTCCTGAGCACAACAGCGACCCTGCCAGGTAGGCCTGGGGCACTCTGCGCTTGCCCAGGAGCCCCTCGCCCTTCCTTGTACGCCTTCCTCTCCTCCCCTCCTTCCCCGGCCATCCCAAAGGGCGCTCTGCCCATGCTCCGGAGCTCCATTTCACCTCTTCCGTATCCCTGGGTGTGTTTGGCGAAGCTCCGCACCACGGCTTCCACCGCCTCCCTCAGCACCGCCGGGGGCCCCGACGAGCCCGACAAGGCCGCCGCCGCAGCCGCCGCCGCCGCCGCCGCTGCGCCGGGCAAAAGGAGCGGAGGCGGCGGCGGAGGAGGCCCCAGGGCCAGGCTGAGCCCCAGCGGAGGAAGAGGAGGCAGAGGCGGCGGCGGAGGAGGAGGCGGCGGCGGAGGAGGAGCCGCGATCGCCGCCGCCGAGGAGGAGGAGGGAGCCGTGACGCCCGGCCGGAGCGAGCGGAGGGTGCCGCCGACGCCCGGCTGCAGGCGCTGGACGCGGAGCGACTCCATCATCATCGCGGCGGCAGCGATTGAGGAGAACGAGAAGGAGGACCGTCCTGCTCCACTCACGGAGCCATATGACACGAAGGGGGCGTGGCTTCCGAGCATCGGAGGACGCCCATTGGTGGAGCCACCCCTCTCTCTCCTCCGGGAGGCGGGTCCATCTTCGTCTCCGTTGGAGGTTGGGTTTTAAGGAATGAGCCAATAGGAGCGAGGAAAAAGGATGATTGATGGACTGCTGGGTGGATTTTATCCAATCGAGTCGCATTCAGAGGCGGGTTTTTGTCACGAGGGAGGGGCGACGACGTTAGGGAATCAGCCAATGGAGACGCGGAAAGAGGATGATTGAGCGGGGCGTTTTATCCAATCCCCTCAGAGTACGGTTAGTGGGGCGGGAGCAAAAGTGAGGAGTTGTCCCTCAGCGTTTCAAGGAGAGCCAATGAATTTACGCCCCCAATATGGTCCTCCGCGGCTTTCCGTAGTTGTCCCGGAAGTGACCTCGGAGGGCTAAGTCCGGTCGCCAAAAGGGCCGAGGGAGAAGAAGGAGAAAGAGGAGGGAAGGATGGATGCCTGGGTTCGGTTCAGCGCTCAGAGCCAGGCCAAGGAGCGGGTCTTCAGGTCGGTGGAGGAAAGGTTGCGTATGGCGCCATAATAACGCACTTCGGCGCCGCCGTCCTCCTGTGGAACCCTGGGAATTGTAGTTCCCCGTGGCGCCAGGGCTCTTGGGCTGAGATAGGACGAAACTACAAATCCCAGGATGCAACGGTGCTTAAAGTGACGTCAGACACACCCTCAGGTCCTAAAAGGCAAAGAGTTAAGGATAAAGATAATACTGTAATAATGATAATCATATAATTAATATATATCTATATTAGATAACTAATAATAAATAAATAAAGTTATATATAAAACATTTCTTTAATTATGTATTAATTAAACAATGTAGTTATATAACATTAATTATATATTATAATAATTATTAATATGTAATTATAATATATGTCTATATTATATAATTAATACATTATATTACATATATAGAATAATTATGTATTAACTAAATAATATAGATATACAATATTAATTATATATCTATTATAGTTATTATTATATATAATTATATTAAATATCTATGTTGTATAATTAATATATAATTAATAATATATATATAGTCTATATATATAGATATTTTATTAATTATATATAAATTATATAATATTGATTAATTATTATAATAATAATTATTGTATATTTATTGTATGTATCTATATTATATAATTAATACATAATCAATAGAATAAATAAAGTTATATTACATATATGAAAAAAATATATATTAATATAGATATATAATATTAATAAAATATCTATTATAGTTATTATTATATATAATTATATTAAATATCTATGTGTATAATTAATAAAATAAATCAATAAAAACAAATATGAATATATTATTAATTATATATTAATCATATAATATAATTATAATATAATTATTAAATATATTATGTATGTATATTATATAAGTAATATAATAAATACTACATTAATTATATAATTAATATATTATTATTATTATTATATAATTATATAATAGTATTATTATTATTATTATTAAACCCTAACCCTAATATTATTTAATATATTTAGTATTATGTAATAATTGTAGTTGTTATGATATAATTATATAAAATATAATTAAATAATAATAACTACGATAATTGTTATATAAGTATATTATACATTATTATTATTATTATTATTATTATTATTATTATATCCCTAAAGGCTAACAGGGCAGCTTTCAATTATTAGTTTTAATCAGACGGTTCTTTTATTATTATTAAATTATATTATTACTAAATTATTATTTTTATTATTTATATCCCGCCTCCCCAATTGTGTCGAGGCGACTTACAACGATAAAACGGCATTAAAATATATTAATATAAAAATACCAAATAATGATTAATGTTAAAAAATGTTTTAAAATATTAATGTTAAAAAAATAAAATAATAGCATAAAAAGCCTTATAATACCTAAAAACTCACCTATTAAAATGACATTTCGGACCAAATATACCAATAAACAAAGTCAAGCAGGTTGGCGCTTGATGGACAGACAACTGAGCCCAAAAGTTAGGATCGTACAATAATACATATATAATATAACATGTTAAATTACCCCTTTTATAGCTGTCAGTATTGCATGCCTGTGTGTTTGGTTTGGTTGTGACCCTTTCCCTTCCCTCCGCAGGGCTGCCCAGTATGCCTGCACTCTCTTGGGCCACACGCTCCAGAGGAACGGGGCCAGCCCCACTTTCCTGGCCAGCGTCAAGCGGCTGGAGGCCCACCTGAGCCTCGGCCGAAAGCGTGAGTCCAAAGGGGGCCTTTGAATGGGGAGGAATAGCGGAAGGGGGGCTGCTTCATAGGCAAGGATGGTCACATTGCGTTTTGATTGTGAGCGTCATAGAATCCTAGAGTTGGAAGAGAGCGCAAGAAGGGCCCTGATCCAGTCCAACCCCCTTCCTTCTTCTGCCATGCAGGAACTCTCAGTCAAAGCATCCCCATTGACAGATGGCCATCCAGCCTCTGCTTAAAGACGGCCTCCAAAGAAGGGGACTCCACTGCACTCCGAGGAAGGAGTGTGTTCCTCTGTCAAACAGCCCTTACTCTCAGGAAGTTCCTCCTAATGTTGAGCTGGAATCCCTTTTCCTATAACTTGCATCCATTACTCTGGATCCTGTTCTCTGGAGCAGCAGAAAACAAGCTTGCTCCCTCCTCAACATGACATCCCTTCAAGTAATTAAACACGGCTGTCATATAACCCTTAACCTTCCCTTCTCCAGGCTAAACATCCCCAGCTCCTCATAAGGTTTCATGGTTTCCAAACCCTTCACCATTTTAGTCACCCTCCTTTGGACCCACTCCAGTTTCTCAATGTCCTTTTTGAATTGGACACAATATTCTCGGTGGGGCCTGACTAGAGCAGAAGAGAGTGGCATTGTTGTTGTGTGCCTTCAAGTGACTTCTGGCAACCCTAAGGCGAACCTCTCATAGGGGATTATCACACGGGAGGCTTAAACGCCGCCAAAAGGCTCTAGAAGCGCAAAGGTGGGATAGATAGCCATTTGCACTTCTGAAGCATCCCCTCGCTTCTCCTGTCAGCAAAGCGTTCGCGGAGAAGCCATTTCTTCAATGATCAAATCTTTGGGAGAGCTGCATTAGCCAGTCATGCTCTCTCTGCCTCAGAGGATGGTGATGGAGAGCCCCCTCTGACACAAACTGCCAGGTCACCATAAGTCAGAAACACCTTGAAAGCACACAGGAACAAAACAAGCAAAACCATGCGGTTTGCCATTTAACGTTTGCCTTTCCTTTCCCAGTGTTCCGGCTGGGGAACTCTGCAGATGCCCTGGAGGCGGCCAAGCGGGCCATTCACCTCTCAGACATGGTCCTCCGCTTCTGCATCACAGTGAGCCACCTGAACAGAGCCATGTACTTTGCCTGTGACAATATCCTGTGGGCAGGGAAGTCCGGCCTCGTCCCCCACATGGACCAGGAGAAGTGGAGCCAGAGGTCCTTCAGGTGAGGCACAGCCCCAGTCCCACCCGCAGCCATCTCCCCCATTGCCTGCCTTTGGCTTCTGGGCCATGGAGAGCTACACTGCTTTTCTGTATGCTTCTGTTTTGCTGTCGCAGCCATTGTGGTCAGACCTACACTTTTGCCGGTTTAACCTCTGCGGATTTGATCATTCACGACTTTGCCATCAATCATTAAATAAAGCATTTATGAATAATAATCTCCCTGCTTCCCCTTCCAACCTTGGAGCCAGCGCCAGTCATGCCGCTGCAGCCACTTTCCTTCTCTCCGGCCACATCTGGGACTACAAAGCCTATCGTGCCCCGCAACAGCAGGATAGAAATGGCACTTCACTCGCACTCCTTAGCCCATAAAGAGAGGAGTATTAACTGAGTTAAGGTTTGAGGGCAACCTAGACATAGTTGCAAATGTGGAGGGCCAGTTGTATATGGAAGCTAGTCACCTTGCGAGGGTTTTGTGACCTTTATGGTGTGTCACATGAGGACCCTCCAAACCTTGTCTGCCCACATGTACTGTATGGTACACATCTTGCATCTCTGTCATTCTTCCTTCCTCTCACACCTTTTCCAGGTATTACCTCTTTGCACTGATCATGAACCTGAGCCGGGACGCCTATGAGATCCGGCTGCTGATGGAGCGCGAGGCGAATGGGAAGCCCCAGAAAGGCGTCCTGGCCGGCAGCGGAGACAGCTGCCCCCGGCCGGGAGAAGACGGCCGCCTCCAGCAGCTGTCCTTGCGGTTGAAGCTGCAGCTCCGGCTGCTGGGGCGCGTGCTCAGGAACAACCCCCCTCTGCTCCTGGACCTGGCCAAAAACGCTTGCGACGTCTTCATCCCCTTGGACAAGCTGGGGCTGTACAAGACCGGCGCGGGCTTTGTTGGCCTCTGCGGCCTGACGTCTTCCATCCTTTCCATCCTCGCCATTGTCTACCCCTGGCTGAAGCTGAAGCCTTGAAAGGAGCCGGGAGGGCAAGCAGACATTCGAGGAGGTGGTCCGTGCATAGTAGCGCTTCCATGGGATGTTAAGTGACTTAGTGGTAGGAGCCAACCAGTGGCCACTTTGGGTTGCGTGGATTCTTGCACCGTGGGGACTCATGCCTGTTGGGTTTCCAGGAACGTCTCCTTTCTCTTCTTATGTGGAGGGTAGACACTCCCTGGACTTTCTCACTGGTTACTTGACTCCCGTGGGCCTCTGGACTAGAGCCCTTCTATGCAGATAGTCCTCCACATCCTGGCTGCCCCAATTCCTGTTCTCTTCTGACCCCATTTTCCACCCACCAATAATTCTTCTCCGATTCACTCATCCCTTTGTCTGTTCTTTTAACCCGCCTTGGGCTGTGGCAGTGTTGCAACCATTTGTAAACTGTGGGGAGGTATCTTTCGTTGGCCCAGATTATTCTAGTTAGGCCAAGGGAGCAGGAGGAGAAGTGGTGATATACATGTGCCAGCAAGCTTTGTGGTCTGCCCAGTGTGGGACCCAATGAACCCATCTTGCTGGGCATCTAAGTTCTGTGTCTCATTTTCTGGGGGCTGGAAGTGTGTGCCCTGGTGTTAGGACCTTTTCGAACTGCAAAATAAGTCCACAACGAGCAGACAGACATTTTTGTTTTATGGGCAGCAATGCCACCCGTGTAAAAAACATTAACAAATACACACAGAAGTTTTGGGACTTAGGCTACACCTTGGTCTTTGTAACCTCTTCTTCCTCAGATGACTTCTAACAATCTGCCCCCATTGCCCACTTCTCCCTCCTTTTAATAAACCTAACCTTTGATGTTTTGGGGGATGCCGTCTTCCTGACCGAAGCGTAGCCTAATCCTGATAATGTTTCTCCCCATTATTTTCTTGTAATGATCAATAATGGTTTGTCTTTCTCCGTTCTGAGTGGGGATGCTGGGTTTGTTCCACGCAGTCTTGGAGCACAGAATCCTAAACTCTGGATCGGGTTTGTTCTGCCAGCCTTTGCAAAAGTAATCAGGTGCTTTCTAAAGTAGATTCCTAAAGTAACAAGGGCTGATAGGGACCTTAAGAAGCCTCCCTGGCAGAAGGGAGACTTGGCCAGGGGTACCTTCTCCTGTCAAATGATGGGCAAAATTGTACCCGAGAGGCACAAAGTCTTAAGCAGAGCAGCCCTTTGGCAACCCTCTTCTTGCCTCCTCTGCGGAATGACTGTTTCCTCAGTTGTATTACAGAGTCCAGTTTGTGTTGGTCATAGTCCCCACCTTCGTTGCACCTCTTCAGGAACTGCGCAGGTTGGATTTTGGCTTGAGATGCAGCTATGAAAGCCGCAGGGCCTTGGGCTTGTTGGCATGGAGGGGTCTGATTTGTGGGTGGACTGTGCCACTTCAGACCACCACGGGAAAGATGGAGAGATGCCCAAACTCCCCCATGAGAGAGAAGAACATCCCTATACATTAGAGTGGGGAGAGTGAGGCTTGTGGGCCACCTATGGCCTCTCCATATTATTAAAGTGACCTCTATGTAGGATGGAGAGCATGTCTATCCGCATCTGGAGTTCCCTTGCTCTTCCCAGGTGTCACACACACACACTCCCCAAATTTTTTGCCTCTAAATGCCCTCTAGACCTCCCAGAAGCCCCTCATGAGAATGCCCTTATGTCTCCTGGAGGGCATTGCCAGGGGTAAAGCAATGTTCCTTTTGTTGTTGAAGTGGATGCAATATTGGACATGGCCTTCCATGGCCTCCTGTGGGTCTGAGCCTCCCCACAGCCTCATTCCTTAAAACGTGGCCACTTCTTCCAGGGCTGAAGGGTGCCTCCTCTTCCTCCTCCTTCCCTCTTCCAATAAATGACTGTTGGCTTAAATTGTGTAGCCTGCCTGGTTTGTTGCTTGAGAGGCATCTCAAAAGCCTGGCACCTCGGTCGTGGTTTCACACAGCCTTAGGAACATGGTTGCCCCATGCCTCGCCCTATTTATGTGTTCATTTCCCATATTATGGGACTGGCAGCTTGCAAAAGTTAAAGCAGATGCTACTGTTACTCATGCAAACATTGCAATATGGTTTAAATTGCATACGATTTATAGGACTAGAAACGGTTTGGAAGCACAGGTCGAGCCTCCCTGAACATTTGGGGAGTTGGCAAACACTAAAACGTGCCATGCAGCAACTTGGTCACAAGGTGGCGCTTTGAATCCATGATGGTTGCAGACCATTGGAAATAGCGCTTTTGCTCCTGTTATATATTGTATATATAACAGTATACAGTATTGTGGTATCTAGTGTGGTTTGAGTGTCGGATTAGGAAAGACCAGGGTTCGAATCCCCACTCCACCATGGAAACCCATGACCTTTGAGCAAGTTGCACTCTCTCAGCCTCAGAGGAAGGCACTAGCAAATGAGAAGTGTGCAGAAATCGTGTGAGAACCCCTTAGGAGAGGGTCCCATAGCCTCCCATTGTCCTGATCTGAGAGGGACGGTCCTGGTTAATCCTCCGTCGTCCCATTTGTTAAAACTGTCCTGGTTTCTCTCCCACTTTCCTCCTTTATCCCAGCTGACCTCAGTTGCTGCAAGCGGAGCTCAAAGTGCCAAAATGGAGCAGCAGAGGGGCAGAATCGAACCTTTCCCTTTGGGCTCGGGCCAAAGCAAATTGCTGCAACTTCTCCCAACTTGTCTTTTCTTTCTCGTTCATAACTTTTGCCCGCTTGACCACACGGCACGTTGTTTTGGAGGGCTTTGTCACATTGGATGGAGCAAGGATGGGTTTGCCATGAGTCCTTGTTTTGTGGTTGTTTTGAGACAAGAAGCTATTTAAATCATAGACTCAGAAGAGTTGGAAGAGACCCCAAGGGCCAGTCTAACCTCCTTCTGCCGTGAAGAGACCATCCAAGCCCTCTCTGGGACAGAGGTGGCCATCCAAAGCCTGTTTAAAAACCTCCAAAGAAGGAGACTCTTCCACTTTTGGAGGCAGTTTAGTCCATCCTTGACCATCTCTGACCCTCGGGACGTTCCTCCTAATGTTGAGCTGGAATCTCTTTTCCTACATTGCTCCATTGGGTCCTATTCTCTGGAGCAGCAGAAAACAAGCTTGCTCCCTCCTCAATATGACCATCCTTTCAAATACTTGAAGAGGGCTATCATACCACCTCTTAACCTTGTTTTCTCCAGGCTAAACATCCCCAGCTCCCTAAGTCTTTCCTCATAGGGCTTCATGGTGTCTCGACCCTTCGCCATTTTGGTTGCCATCCTCTAAACATGCCATGTGCCCAAAGTGTGCCCCATACTCTCCCCAGAATCCTCTAGCATTGAACCAGGGCAGTTAAAGGGGTCCCAAACTGGATTATTTCTGCAGTGTAGACCCGAGTGAACCTTGTCCTGGGATGAATGGATTGTTCAATGGAAGTAGCCATGTGCCTTTCCTCCACTGAGCATCCAATGGCCACATGTCAGGCGGCCACAGCTTTCCGGGAGAGCCATTTTCTGTGCAAGAGGGAGACAG
Organism: Sceloporus undulatus; assembly: GCF_019175285.1. Classification (NCBI taxonomy): domain Eukaryota; kingdom Metazoa; phylum Chordata; class Lepidosauria; order Squamata; family Phrynosomatidae; genus Sceloporus; species Sceloporus undulatus. Next base: position 25,890,209 of record NC_056530.1, read on the forward strand.
GTCCCTTGGGGTGACCAGATTGTGACGGAGCACATGTCCAGCCTGAGAAGCAATGTTTTTGCCTGCGAAGGAAGGGAACATGACGCCTCTATTGAGTTAAGCATGAGCGCGACAAAGAGTAACACAATCATAAGGCCGGGGAGGGAGGAAGTGAGCTATGTGCCGTCTTTTTCAGCCGGTGGCCATGTGTCACCGCCTCTGGCTTTCTGTCTTTGGTGATGCTGTGGTTCTCGCTTGTTACATAAGCGTCAATGGGGGACAACCGAGGCCATGCCAACCCAAAATGCGCAAGTCTAGGATGGGAGAGCCTTGGCTTCGCAGTAGTAGGGATTATTGGGAACCTAAGTATGCAAAGGGATCTTGTCGCGCCTTTGAGACTCACTCAGACCATATTGCAGAGTTTGCATGAATAACAGTAGTATCCGTTTTAACTTTTGCAAGCTGCCAGTCCCATAATATGGGAAATGTACAAATAAATAGGATGAGGCGGGGGACAACCATGTTCCCAAGGTTGCGTGAAACCATGATGGAGGTGCCACGCTTTTGAGATCCCACAATGGCAAGAAATTTGGGGCCAGAGGGTTAAGACGAAGCCACTGGAGCAAAGACCTGGGAGTCTAACCAAGTTTAGAGAAGGGCAATGGGTATTGCAAGAGGCATGGAGGATAAAACCTATGAGGAAAGGTTGAAGGAGATGGACATGTTCGGAGAAGAGAAGACTGAGGGGTGCCCTCTTTAAATACCCAAAAGAGAAAGGGAAGAAAGATCCAGGTCTAAGGGTTTTTAGGAGGGTAGATTTGGGTTGGACATTGGAAGGAACCCAATGGCCTGGAGGTGTCCTTCTCTAGACATCTTCCAAAAGAGGCTGGACCAGTCTCTCTTGCGCATAATAGCCATAATGGCACATAAGGGACCAGCTGCAGACCAGAGGTCAGACTATATGGCCTTTGGGGTTCCTCCCAACCCTACAATTCCTTCGTCTTGCTTGAGATGCAGCACAGCCTCTTCCAGAACAAACACTTCATTCATCCGTTTGGAGCTTGCCAAATATTTCTTCCTCTTCCTTCTGTGCCTTTTCGCTGTTCCTTTGAGCAGCCTCTGTTCTTCTTAACTCCATCATCATCATCATCATCATCATCATCATCGCCTGGCGCCCGGCCTTTTATTTTGCTCCAGGCGCATGATGCTCTATTATAGGTAAGCAACTCAATTGTGATCCAGATGGAACGGTCGGATAAATAAATGCAAAGGAAAACCCTGAAGCATATGCTTCATAGGAAGCCATTCCTCTCTCAGATCACTCCCAGTTTCTTTGGAGAGACACCATCTGTACCATCATCATCATCACCATCATCTTAAGAGCTACAGCACTTAAAGTGGTGTCAAACTGAGTTATTTCTACCGTGTGGTTTAAGTGCTGGAGACCAAGGTTCGAATCCCGACTCAGCCATGCAAACCCAAAGGGTGACCGTTGCGCGCGTCGCACTCTCTCAGCCTCAGAGGAAGGCAATGGCAACCCTTCCCTGAACAAAGAAAAACCCACAATAATAATAACAATACATTTATTTATAGCCTGCCTTAGGGTCTCTGTAAGTTGGCGATGGCTTGAAGGCACACAGCAACAACGTGACGCACCCTTAAACTTGATCCTTTGACTAGCGGCAGCCATTTCAGGCCCAAATCCTTCAGGTGCAGCTTTCCTTGCCATTGCATTTCCATAGTTGCAAGAATAGTTGCAAGACCGTTAAAGGTGTGTTTGCACACAAAAGCACCTAGGCTTTGAAAGCTGCTCTGCCTCCCACTCTGGGATTATAGCAAGCGCATATTATTCTGCCTCGGAGGCTATTTTTGCAATTGCGCAGCTGGTGTTCTTTGGAGGCAATGTGCCTCCGGTTTGGTTCATTTCCCCCCTCTTCTCTCAGGGATAAGCTTTCCTTAAAAACAAACTTTTCATTGAGCTTGGATGCAGAGGACGTTTTAATGTATTTAATGCAAAGTGTATTAAAACGGTCCAGTTTTGCTGCCTCGGAGACGCCGCCGACACCAACGCCGTTTCGCCTGAGTACTTTTCCCTTGCCGCAATGGAAAGTTCCCAGCTTCGGATGGCCTCCCGCTGCACCCGTGCCGTGTCACGCCTTGTTCCGGCGCAACGGCATGCCTTCCGCACACCCCTGCCGGGTAGGTTTCACACTCATTTCGTGACTTGGGTCGGCTTGCCAAGAAAACCCCAAACCTTGCTGTGTTTTGAGAGTGGCTTTTCGCAGAGCCTTCGGTGTACCAAGGCACCCAAACTGGAGACAGTCTGAACCTGTGATGTGTATTATAGAAGTGTAGGATCCTAGCGTTGGACGAGACCCCAAGAAGGGCCCTGATCCAGTCCAACCCCCTTCTGCCATGCAGGAACTCTCCATCAAAACACGTCCAACTACAAATCCCAGGATTATATCCTAAGATGCAGACAAAGACTGTGAAAGGCCAGTTTCTTTGGCTGAGGCTTTGCTCAAAGGTCCACCTGCATTCAGTGCATTTCAAACCCAGAAAAAAGGAGACCTGGAGGCAGAATTCGATTCCAACACCAATTTCAAAATGCTTTATTCCATAGGCTATATGTTGTTCCAGATTTCATTATATACGGCTCTTCTGCTTTCTCTTTCCTCCACTCCTTTCTGCTCCGTCTTGACCTTCCGGGGTATCCGCCGCCTGGTTTGCGATAACTGATTGGTTTGAAAACGTGCGCTTCGACAAAGTGCCTGCACATCAGCCATGTGCCCTTCGTTCCTTGGGCCTTGTATTTCTAAGCCAGCTGTCGTCTCCTCTGGCTCGGTTTCGCATCACTTGGCTTCAGCCTTTTTCATAAAACCCATTAACTCTTCTGTTTCAGGGCTGACTTTCGCTACAGAGCCCTGCAGTGCGGACAGCTTCGCGTTGGCTCTACAGAGAATTGCCTTCAGCTATTAGGGATGTAACCAAGGAGGGGGGGTTCTTAGGGTCTGGATCCCCCCTTCCGTTAGATAAAATGAATGGTGTGTGCTGCCATGCCACCACACCCAAGCCCCATTATAATGGTGGCACTGAGTCTGGACCCCCCCTTCCCAAAATCCTGGCTATGTCCCTTCAGCTCTTGTAGTCTTTTCTTATGGGGTCTCTGGATTCCAGTGGCATCTGTATCTCCATTCTCCTGCTTAAGAGAAAACAGAAGTGGAAGGAAATGAAGTCTGGCTCAGACAGAAGTGACAGACCTGCAAAAGATGCATTCGACATGCTGGGACCTGCAACTGATGCGTTGGACATGCTGGGACCTGCAACTGGTGCATTGGACATAGTGGGACCTGCAACTGACACATTGGACATGGTGGGACCTGCAACTGATGCATTGGACATGGTGGGACCTGCAACTGATGCATTGGACATGGTGGGA
>NC_056530.1:25893636-25916287 GCF_019175285.1 Sceloporus undulatus
CCTGCAACTGATGCATTGGACATGGTGGGACCTGCAACTGATGCATTGGACATAGTGGGACCTGCGATTGATGCACTGGACATGAACCTGCAAGCTGACGCATTTGAACATCCGGTGGGACCTGAAACTGATGCCATTGGACATGGTGGGACCTGCAGCTGAGACGCATTGACATCGTGGGACCTGAAACGGAATGCATTGGAACATGGTGGACCTGCAGCTAACGCATTGGACATCGTGGGACCTGAAACGGATGCATTGGAATGGTGGGACCTCAGCTAACGCATTGGAACAATGGGACCTGAACTGACACATTGGACTGGTGGGGGGACCTGCACGAGCTGAGGCGATTGGAACCTGCTGTGGACCGCAATGGAACGGAAGGCATGGCCCTTGGGACCTGCGACTGATCACTGGACATGCTGGGACCTGCAGCCGACACATTTGGACATGTTGGACCGGCAATGGAACAGAGAGGCATGGCCCTGGGACCTGCCACAGATGCATTGACTGTTGGACCTGCAACTGAATGCATTGGACAGAGTGGGTGGACCTGCGACTGATACATTGGACATGCAGGGACTGCAGGCCGACACATTGATGTTGGGACCCTGCATGGAAGGAGGGCATGGCCCTTTGGCCTGCCACTGATGCATGGGACTACTGGGACCTGCAACTGAGAGATGTGGGCCTGCTGGACCCTAATGCTGAAGGGAGTGGGCATGCTGGGACCTGCAGGCTGACATGCTGGGGCCATGCTGGGATCTGCAATGCTCACTCTCCATTGTATGCGTGTGCATTACGAATCCAACCACTTATCCTTCTCCTTTTGTTATATTGGCACTGTGCAATTTGTTATATTGCTTTTTTGTTATTCCTTTAGATCAAAGCCAGGGGAGAAATAAAACACCATCAACGCCCTCCAGCATCATTTTTCAAAAGCATTTATTTATGGGCTTGTTTTATCCCTTGCCAAAGAATATCTCTTTGCCTGAGCTCCTTTCCGTAAGAGCAGTTCAAGAATGGAAAGATTTGAGTGTAAACTGGGATCAATTATTTCTCATCCGTTGAAACAAAAAGGTCGCAGCGTGGCCTCCCTTCGCGCTTTGGTTCAGGGTTGCAAGAAAATGCATGTGTATGTGTGTATGTGTGTACATGCTCTTTGTGTTCCTGTGTGAGGGTGTATGTATAGTCCTGCATACCATAAAGCAATGGAGGAAACCACTTATGAGCTATACAAAGTGTGATGGGTCATGTACAACATGGTGGGCCACTTATGGCCCACAAAAATCAGTGCGCCAGTCCACTTATGCCCCAGAAAACAGTGCACGGGTCCACTTATGGCCCACAAGAAGAGTTACTGGGCCACTTATGGCCCACAAAAACCAGTATGCTAGTCCACCCATGGTCCACAAGATCAGTGTGCTAAGCCATTTATGGCCCACAAAAAAAGTCTACTCATGGTCCAAAAAGCTAGGCTACTCATGGTTCACAAAACATGTGTTGGGCCATTTACGGCCTCCCAAAAAGAGTGCGCTAGCCCACCTATGACCCATAAGAAAGGTGTACTGGGCCACTTATGGCCCAGAAGACCAGTATGCTAGTCCACTTATGGGCCATAAAAACAGTGTGCTAGTCCACTTATGACCCACAAAAAGAGTGTACTGGGCCACTTATGGCCCCTAAAAAACAGTGTGCTAAGCCGCACACACACACACTTCCTTGGAGATTGTGAATGGTTGCCATATCGGCTATTGATGCACTTCCCATGCCTCTTTTCAAAGTGAAATCTTGCAGCATTGCAACAGCGACCAGAACCCTTCCCGGCGGCTTTGAGCTTGCGCTGTGCATAAGAAGCCCAAATCCTCCACCTGCGCCACCGCCTCTGCGCACTCAATTAAAGAGAAAGCCATACGCATGGATTGTACGGTCACACGCTGTTTGGTTCCCTGGGGTTCCTGCCCTCAATTGACAAGCGAGGCCTGTCATTTCCCTTCCCACCAAGCGCACCGTTTCTCTGGCTCCCGCCGAGTGAGAAATGTGGCATAATGGCTCTTGCTCCTTCCAAATTACGAAGAGCGTAATTACCCGCGAAGGAGGGATGCTAAGAGCAGATTCACGCCGTTTCACGGAGGCGGAAATCAACTTTCGGAAAGCCTATCTCTTTGTGTTGGACAAAGACACGGTTGCTTATGGTTACTCTGCAGACCTGGCTTTGCGTCTCCAGTTTTTGCTCTCCGTCTCCAAGTGGGAGATGCGGGTGCAAATCCTTCGCTTTGGGTGGTTTCCGCATTGAGAAACATCTATGTGCAAATCTTCACCTCAGTTTGCGGAACAGAAGCTTGCTACGGTTTGCAAGGCTTCATCGATTTGTTGCTGTAATTTCCAAAGGTCTATGGATTTACTACTCAGCCTCTCCATTTGCAAAGCCAGGGCTCACCCTCCGCTCTGCTTTGCATCCAACTCCTGGCTATAGCCAAGATGAAATGCTCCTTATTTCGTCTCCCAAAGTGCGTGAGAAGGGATAAAAGCATTTCATCCCACCTTGATCTAGGAATACACTCCTTTAGTTAAGACTCCTGTCCAAATTTCCAAACAGGAAAAATACGTTTTGTGCAGTGTGTGTGTCTTGGAAGGACAAACTTCAAGCAACTGTGGTTGGGACTTCATGCACAACAGTTAAAGACATCATCATCATCAATATCATTACATTATTTATATCCTGCTTTGCTCCCAAAATCGAGACATCACCTAGATCTCAGGTTTTGGTCCAGAAACCTCAGGGCCTGGGATGCCATCCCAAAGTGGCACCTTTGAACCCTGTACAGTCTCCAAAGAACCCTCTTTATCCTTTTTTACCCCCATGTTCTCAAGCCTGGTTTCAGACCCTATGCCTTGACAACAAGTTTCTCAATGTCCAGAGATGCATTTACAGCTCTGTGGCAGGTGAATGGGAATTGTAGTTCCCCATAGCTCCATGTCCAGTCTCTGCACACTTTCCTTCTGTGGCCACTCCATCTCAGGGTCCTTAAGGAGGAACCTACATTCAACGTATGGTCCATCGCCATCAACAGTGCCGCCATTTCGCTCCTTCCTTTACTCCGAACTTTCTCCTCTCCGGTTGCCCTCATTCCGTCCTCCGCCTCCCAAAGACGGCCGACATACTTCGGACCAGACCCCGGATGCCCACGGAGGCCTTCTTGGTGGCGCTCCGGCCATCCCTGACCATGTCCAGGAGTTCGTGGAAGACCGCCAAGGCCCCGTGGTAGGTCTCAGCGGCCGAGATCTCAAAGAAGCCGGCCTCGGCGGAAAGAGCCAGGAGGCGGCCTTCCTCACTGGAGACGGCGCGCCGGTGCTGCAAGTCCCGCTTGTTGCCCACCAGGATCACGGGCATCTTCCCAGCCCCAGCCTTCCTCTTCAGCCGCTGGATGCGCTGGAGCTGTTGGCCGGCAAAATAGAAGCTGGCGCGGTCGCAGATGCTGTAGACCACGACGAAGCCGTCGGCCCAACAGAGCTGCTTCTCAGCCACACAGCCCCAAAGGCTGGCCATCTGCAGAGATTCGGGAGAGAAAGAGCTGGAATTGGCGAACAAAATGGATGCCCTCGTGCCAGGGCTGGCTGGTCAGAACCAGGCTACTTTAAACCAGTGGTCCTCAAACTCTGCTCTTTAAGGGTTTTTGGACTTCGGCTCCCAGGATCCCAGGCTATTGACCAACATGGCAGAGGCTTCTGGGAGATGAAGTCCAAAATCTCTTAAAGGGCACAGTTTGGGGACAACTGATTTAAACAATGGTTTAAACCAGGTTGTTATAAACCATGCTTTAAACCAGGTTGTTTTAAACCAGTGATTCCCAAACTTTAAATTTCTGGATGTTTTGGGACTTTAGCTCCAGGAATTCCTGACTGTTGACCAAGCTGGCTCAGGCTTCTGGGTGTTGGAGTCCAAAACACATGGAGGACCGACATTTGGGAATCACTGGTTTTAAAGACCATGGTTGAAACCAGGTTATTTTGCAGCATGGTTGAAACCAGGTATGGCTTCTGGAGGACCCTGGGGTAAAATAAATGGGCCCCAGACTTGCTAAGGTTGCCTATGGCTCCTGCAGGGAGATCTTTGGAGATCTTCCTTAGAGATCTTTGGGGATTGTAATGGGCCATCCTTACCTGAGGACAAACCGAGTCCCAAATGCTGAAGCAAGCCTCCTGTCCATCCATCGTCACTTTGTGAGTGTAAATGGATTCTGAAAAGGAGAGAAGCAGTGCAAAGGGTTAATAAATAAGAACAATCATCATCATCACCACCATCATCATTGTCACCATCATCGTTCCAGAGAGATTGGCAGATAGACAAATGGAAAAGGAAGGCTTATGGAGCCTGTCGTTGCGTGCTTTCAAGTCATTTCTGACTTATGGCAACCCCTAAGGGCCTTACTGGGAGGAAGGTGGGATGATGATGATGATGATGATGATGACGACAACGGGTTTTTCTGGGGCTGAGAGTGTGTGATTCACCCAAAGCATGGCTGAGCATGGATTCAGATTCTAATCTCATATATCGTCTGATGCTCAAAGCCCTGCACATGTTGGCAAGCTTGAATTTCTGGTGTGAGTCAGTGGCCCCAGGGGTTCCCTCCCAGTTTGGACGATTCAATGGGGAATGATTCTGGCCCCTCACTTACCAATATCCCCATATTCGCCGATAAACCTTCGGGTCAGAAAGCGGACCGTCAGAGCTGGAAGGAAGGAAGGAAGGCAATGGTAAAGTTAGTGGGAACGTTATGGACTTGGATGCCAACTCTCAGCCAGGAGAATGCAGAAACCTTCGCCAAGCAGGACTCCAGCAAAGAACGTCCTTGGAATAACTCCAAGTCACTAGGAACCACACAACTGTTGTTAACAGCATGGGATGCACACAAGGCTTGAAGCAAAGCTGTTACAAATCCAGGGACTAAAGTCCCCAAATCTATATATTAAAATATAGGACAAAACATTTGACATTTGGGGAGATTTAAGGGCTTTCCCTGCACTTCCAACTGCTACACAACTACAACTCCTTTTACACAACAGTTGACTGAACAGGGATTCGAACCCTGGTCTCTAGAGCCATAACACCATGCCAACAGCAATAGCACACAGCAAAGCCTGCGTTACCCTCACCCTCCAAAAGTCATGCCCCCGGTACATTGATAACCACCTTTGCCTACTTGATGCCCACCTGGAAGAGTTTAGAGGGAGGTAAACTGTGCTGTCTGGGGACAATAGGAGCTGCAGTCCAACAGATCTGGGGTGTTCTGGTTCGGGGAAGGCATTGCCTACCATTGGTCCTTACCAGGAGATAATGCCAAGGTGCATTTCGGCATGTAACATCCGAGCTCATGCCTTTGCCAACTTGATGCCCGCCCAGATGTGGGGATGATAGGACCCACACTCCAACAGATCCGGGGCATTATGGTTCGGAGAAGGTACGGCCTCCAGGATTCACCTTGGCCCTACCAATGCCAAGGTGGCCCTTTGGCACTCAACCCCTGAACCCGTGCCAACCGCCGCAGCCCAACTCACCCGACTTGCCCACTTTCCTGGCTCCGATGACCAAGACGTTGGCCTCCAGTTTGGGCGAATGGCCTTCGGACATCTTCCTGGCCTTTTGGAGGGCGGCCTTGAGTTGCACCAACATCAGGACTTTAGCTCTGGGCAGCGAGAGCACTCTTCCTTCCTTCCTTCCTTCCTTCCTAACCCCTGCCCATGCGCCTCCCTTGCCAGCCTCATGCGCTCTGCCTCCCTCCCTCTCTCCCTCGCCTGCTGCTAGGCTTTTGTCACCAGCATTTTTATACGCGGCAACAGGAACGCAAAGAACAGACCCCCGCCAGGCCTCTTTGCCCCAACATGCAACGCAGAGCTACACACAATGCACAACCACGGCACAAACACACACCTCTGGGAGGAGGCACACAATAATGATGCCCACAAGGCTTTGGCTGCCGTTGCCACATGGGAGCCAAGCATGGGAAGCATGCAGAGAAGTCCCTCTGGAAGGAGGGCTGCCATGTGCCACCAACAAGACATGGCTGCAAAACTGTGGGTTGTTGTGTTTTTGCAAGGTTTGTTTAGAAGGAGTTTGCCTTTGCCTTCCTCTGAGGTTGAGAGAGTGCAACCTTCCCAAAGGTTTCCTGTCCAACCGGGGATTCGAACCCTGGTCTCCCAGTCTCCCAGTCCAACACTCCAACCATTAAGCCATACTGGATTTTGGGGATGGATGAGGCATCTCCTTTATGGATTTGACCCATTCATTTCCCCTTCTGCTTTTTAAGGGGGACTTCATTGAAAGACAGACAGGTCAGAAGCATTGCCTTTGGACTTGGAAGGGCTGCTATGAAAGAGCTAGATATAAGATGTGCATCTCCAGGCGAGAGGAAAGGCCTGGGTTCAAATCTCCACCTCCTCCGCTGCCATTTGTATGGTTTAATCATGGATTTGTTGCTGGGTACCATTGGACAGCAAAGAAAGTGGCTACAAAGGGAATCGACTCATTTGAAATGTGGGTCCAGAACATTTCTGCAGATCACATGGTCAAAATGGAGGACGGTGGGTTCTCCATCTTTGGAGGCCTTCAAACGGAGGTTAGAAACATCGGAAGGGATCCTGAGGGTCATCCAGTCCAGCCCCAGTTTGGGAACAAAAATTTAAAGGTGCCTAAAAAGCAATTTGAGGCCAAATTCTCCCCCGAAGCCACAACGAAGCCGAGACTGTTGTACCCAGTGAGTCCCAAACGTCGGTCCTCCAGGCAATTGGGACTGCAACTCCCAGAAGCCCCCCAAACGGTTCGGCCGAGGGTCTGTAATTCTGAGAGCTGGAGTCCAAAACATCTGGAGGACCAAAGTTTGGGAACCGCTGCAAGATTAGACACATCTAGAAAAGGCAATGATGCTCGGGGTTATTAGGGCCGGTGTGGCATAATGGTTTGAGCATTGGAACATGACTCTGGGTTTGAATCCTGACTCGACTGTAGGAACCCATTGGGTGACTTTGGGCAAGTCACACTCTCTCAGCCTCAGTGGAAAGCAATGGCAAACTGCCTCCGAAGGAACTTGCTAAGGAAACCCTATCATAACGTGGTTGCCATAAGTCAAAGACTGGAAGGCACACAACCATGATAACAGATATTTCAATGACCCTTTTACGAAAGCTGTTAAAGGCAGAGGCCGCAAATGTGGAATGGGCAAATCTTGCTAACATGGCATGCGCCAAGAAACTGCATGCGGTTCTCTTGCGATCGGTTATCTCTCCACTTGATATGCGCCCAAACAAGTTGAACTGGATGGAAAGCTAAGCCTAAACAAACACGTTTTGTCCTCCGTTTGGAAGGAGAGGCACAAATCCTTCCTGTCCATCCATCCATGCGGAGAAAGACTTCCTCAAAGGGTGGCGGGTCCTCCTTCTTTTGGGGTTTTCCTAAACAGGTTGGAATCATATGGCTTCCCCCAACCCTTCCGTTCACATCTTGTTTGCAATTCGCTAGCAGGGTTTGGCAGGTTGCGTTTCTGCAATGGAGCTGCAATGGATCCGTAAAGTTATGACTGAGGTGCGGGATCTTGGCCAAACGTTGGTTTTAGGGTGGTGTGGTTGTTCTTGTTGTGACGGCAGGAAAGTTAAAGTCTTGAGTTTTTGGTCTCATCTGCACTGCAGAAATAATGCGGTTTGGCCTGCCATGGTTCGCGATGGCAATGGTAGAGAACGCAGCGCAACTGCAGCCGCAGAGACCCACAGATGTGGCCCAGTGTCATGGTAAACCTGGCATAGACGCACAACAGGACACAACCACTGCGTCCACTGCCTCCCCATTGTGCTTCCGTTCCCAGTTTGGGTTCATTGTGGTGTGTTTCAGAAGGAGAATGCTTGGCATTGGAAGCCCTCCAAGATCTTAATGTACCTCTTTGAGAAAGGAGTGCCAACATGGAGCCCATTCCTTGGATGCTCCTTCTTGGCAATCCCTGCCTGGGCATGCCCTCCAACCTTTTCCAGGACCGGTCCAGGAGGAATCCCAACATGTCCTCCATTTGGAGCATTTCGCTCTTCTTTGGGAACATATTGCAAGCTGGACGGTTGGCAACTTTCAGCTCTGAAAGAAAGGACTTGGGTTTTTAACTGTCTAAGGATGGGAATCAGGCAGCCTTCCACATATCCCTGAACTGCAACTCCCAGGATGTGGGCCATGTGCTCCAGGGCTGCTGGGATTTGCAGTCCATGTCCAGCCAGGTGCATGCGTCCCACTCTGGGCTGCTGCGCAGGTTGCCAACTGACCTGAGGGGGAGGGCTCCTGTGCTTTCTAGGGTTGCAAGAAAACAAGTTTTCTTGCAAACCAGAGTCCCACTCTGGGCTGAATGGGTTGCCAACTGACCTGAGGAGGAGGGCTCCTGTGCTTTCTAGGGTTGCAAGAAAACATCTATTTTTGTATTTGTGTTATTTTTGCCTTCCTGAATCTTCGTTCGCGAAGCAAAGCCAGAGAGAGATTTTTGCCGAGGGAGACGGAAGAAAATAACACTGAAGGTGGGGACAAAAAAGGTTGCATTCTCCATCTCTTTGGAAAAAATGCAAAGAATGCAACAATAAGGGAATGGATCCAAAAACCCAGAATGAATGCAAAAGACACACACACACACTCAGGGCACACAATCCTTGCAAGAAACGCCCCATTCTCTGCAAAACACCAATAAGGAACAACTGGGTTTTTCCCCTTTGTTGGCCATGACCAGGTTTTGGGCTTGAAAAGAAGACTATGAACCCAAATTTGGCTTTTAACTCCTGCAAAGCAAAGGATCCAAAGAGAGAGAGAGAGGCAACAACTGCTGCTGCTGCTGCTGCCCAAAGTCCAAGGTAAAGGATGGATCCCTTGGGTTGCTTTCCTCCTCCTTCTGTTTATTCCTTTCCTCCTTTTCCTCCAACCATTGAAACCCCCCAAAAGCAGCTGATCATTTAAAAAGATGCAATTCAAAACATGCCCAAAGTGGGAAAACTTGAAAGGGAATTGGATAATGGCAACAACAGGGCTTCTGCATTGCTAAAAAAGAGTTCACAAAATGGTTGGCAGCCTTTCCTTCCAGCTTTTAAGGCAAGTTCTGGCTCATCTCTTGCAATTTTGCAAGGGAAATAATAACAATCATCATCATAATATCCTTCCTATCTCTTATATATAGCAATGGGAAATGCAGTGCTGATTTTAGTACACTCTCATCCCAAATCCACCGAACAGATGCTTTTATTGGCAACCGAAATGCCCAAAATACATGCTTTTTGAAACTCCACCAAATCGTTCCTTGGTCAAAAGTATTAAAAACCATGCAAGAAAAAGAGAGGGGACGTGTGTGTGTGTGTATATATATATATAATATAGATTGACTATTATATCATATATAATACTACTAATAATAATATCACTGTTATCTACCTTTTCATTCCAGGGCCTTCCTTTGAGTCCAATTTTTATTCAGACATCTTCAGTTTGGATTAATGATTGAACCAAGGTTTGGAAACCACTGCAACTCTTTCAATGCCTTCCTCCTTTAAAGCGACGCAAGCCATCCATGGCCATTAGTTTTAACCTCTTAAATGTTCGACTGCAAGCCTGCCTTTGCACTTCCTTCCTTTGTCATCACCGTCATCCTTTGGAGGTTCAAAAATGCGCTTTGTGCATGCTCAGAGGCACATTAGTTCTGCAGCGATGGAACCGCAATTCCAAAGCACATTTTTGAGAGGGCATTAACTCTGCAGCTGGGCAGAGATTCAAACCCAAGTCTCCCAGAGTTTTGCAGCCAATCTGGATTTGCACCAATCTAGATTTCTCTCTCCTTTCTGTCCCTTTGTGTTGCAAAATCTGACTTTATTTCATGGACAAACCTAGTATAAGGAATCTGAAACATGAATTTTATGGCTCCAATATTTGGATTTCCTCCCCTTTTTGACCTTTGGAGAGAACTGTTGGCAAAGGCAGAGGGAAGCGCATTATAAAGATCAATCTGAACACAATAATATTGATTCTTGACGATCCTGGCATTTGGTATTTATGACATTGACCCCTAACCATTTCTTTCATCATGTTTCTTGCAACTATTGACTTCTCCTGCGCTTTGTAAAAGACGCAACTGGGTTTAAACATGATTCTTGCAAAGCAATGCATAGCGCATAGCATTCTGCATCTGCTGCAGCATGATTGGAAACATTTCTATGAGACGTTGTATGGAGAAAACATGTGAGAAACATTCTCCTTTTATTTTATTGTGCTTCCAATTTAAAAATATCTGGTCATTTTGTCTTAATCCAGAGTATCCAGAACTAAGACGGAAGATTTGGACGCGCCGCAAGCATCGTCTTTGCAGATTCCTCCGTCCGTCGCTTGACGTTTGTCCCAGTAAACTGGCATTTTTATCCTTCAGGTACCTTTATCTGTAAGCCACTGCTTTTCTTTCGCCGCAATTAACGTTGCATGCTGCCTTTGGATGCAAGACACATGGTTGATCCTCTCTGCTCCATTTTTGTTCTGCCAACAACCTTGTGAGGCAGGTTAACCCAATGTCAAAATAATGCCGTTTAACTGCCCTGGATCCATCCTCCAGAAACGGATCCTCCGCATAAAAAAGGGCGCATTGTAACAATATGAATAATAATAATTTTTGGGTGCCAAATATGGTCCGTAGGGCACACTTTCTCCTCGGTTAAAAGGCAATCAGGACATAAGTGCAGTAAATCAATCAATAAAAATTGGTTCCATAATGTTCAGAATTCATTTCCACAAAGGTAAAACGATAGTAATAGAGCCATGGTTTGAGCGTTAGACTACAAGTCTAGAGACCTGGGTTCAAATCCCCATTTGGCCATAGGAACCCACTTGGGCAAGGCGCACTCTCTTAGCCTCAAGGGAAGGCAATGGCAACCTTCTTGTGAAGAAACCTTGCCAAGAGAACCCTGTCGTAGTTCTGCTTTAGGGTCACCATAAGTCAAGGCACACAACAACAATGACATCAATGATAATAATAGGTTTAAGTCGTGCTTTGTTTTCCTTCTTTTGAAGGTGGGCCGTGAAGATGTGAAGGGGGCATGGAACTGGCCCCCTCGGCTGCCTTGTCCGTGGCTCTGTGTTTGGCGTTCCTGCGTTTGTCCGAAGCGTCCGAAGCGTCCGAGGTCCCTGTCTGCCAGATCTCCTCTGCCAAGAAGGCCAACTGCCGAGGCCAGAACCTCCTCTGCGTTCCTCCGCATCTCCCCAACACTCTGGAGTTGTTGGACCTCTCTTACAACAAGATCCAGAGCATCACGTCAGAGGACTTTTCCAATTTGACCCAACTGAAAGGTCTCGATTTGGGGTACAACAACATCGCCTCCATCGCTGACGAAGCCTTTGCTTCAAACCAGCTCCTGGAGCAACTGAACCTCTTCAACAACTCGCTTTTGGAGATCCCTTCAAGGGCCTTGGAGCCACTGAAGAACCTCAGGCTGCTCTCCATGTCCAACAATTTTTATCCCAACTCAACCCTGGACAAGGTCTTCCTCAACCTGGAGAAGCTTGAAGACCTTTCCATGGGAGGTCCAGCCATCTTGACCGTCAGGAGTGAGGACTTCCTTCCGCTGGAAGAGATCCCCTTGAAGAGGTTTGCCCTCAAGACAGCCTCCAGTTTGATGGAGTATCAAACAGGGGCCTTCTCCAAGCTCAACACAACATCCTTGTGGTGCGACATCGCCCTTGACAAAAACCCCAAGGCCTTGCCTTCCATGCTTCGGGACTTGTGGGGGAAGCCCTTGAGATACCTCCGCTTCCGCAACCTCTTTGAATTCACTTACTACACGGACTCCGTGGACCTCTTCTCCAACTTGCCTCAGGTGCAAGCGGAAGAGTTGGTCTTCTTCCGGGGGAAGTTCAACGAGAACCTCTTGCGGCTGGTCTTGCTGAACGTCCAGAAATCCCGCATCCAGGACCTCTCCTTCATAGCAATAGATTTTGCGCGGTCCCCGCAATGGAAGCCACCGGAAGCGAGCATCGCCAACTTTACCCTGCGCCGTTTGGTGCTGAAGGACATTAGCAACCCGGACGTCCTGCGTTTTGACTGGACCTTCACCTGGTTCGCCGGAGTGACCGACCTCTCCATCCTCAATGTCAACTTCAACTATGTGCCTTGTGACGCCTGGGACCAGTTGCGCAGCGTGGTCTCCATGGACATTTCCAACAACCGTTTGCTCGACGAGTACATCTACAACGGAGGCTGCTTCTACCAGGGCACCATGCCCAAACTGGAGACCTTTAACCTGAGCTATAACGCCTTGACCCGCCTGGGAACGGTGTCCAGGTTGACCTCCGACTGGTCCCGACTTTCCGTGTTAGACCTGAGCCACAACCAAATTGGGGGACCACCGGATCTCCTGTGTTCTTGGGGTCCCACTCTTCTTTGGCTCAGCTTGGCTTACAACACAGTGACTATGGAGGTCTTCAAGTGTCTCCCCACAACGTTGCGCTTCTTGGATCTGTCCCATTCCCAGTTGGAACGGCTGGACACCGGCTACTTTGAGGCGGCGGTCAAACTCCAAGAGTTGCGGCTGAGCGGGAACAAGATCAAGTACATCCCTACGGAGTGGAAAGGCCCTAGTCTGAGGGTCTTGGCGGTGGACGGCAACGCCTTTGGCGTCATCGGCAAAGGGTCCTTCGTCAACATGCCGCACCTGGCCCAGCTGAAGGCTGGCAACAACCCTTACCACTGCGCCTGTGACCTCCATGGTTTCCTCCAAGAGACCCTGAGGAAGGGTAAGCTGACTTTGCTGGACTGGCCTGAGGGGTGGACTTGTTACCACCCGGAACACCTTCTGGACACATCCGTGGCCGCTTTCGCCCCATCGGTCAGCGAGTGCGACATCACTGTCGTGGTGGCCATTGCAGTCTCCGTCACGGCCACCCTGGTGATCGCTTGCATGCTTCTGTGTTGGAGGTTTGAAGTCCCGTGGTACATCAACGCCACCTTTCATATCGTCCAATCAAAATACCGCGCCAGCCGCTCACCGACGTCCCGGGACTTTGCCTACCATGCCTTCATCTCCTATAGCTACTCGGACGCCGACTGGGTGAGGAAGGAGCTCCTCGGGAAGCTGGAGTCCTCCTCTCCTCCGTACCGGATCTGCATCCACGAGCGGGATTTCACGCCGGGACGGTGGGTCATTGACAACATCATTGACAACATGGAGAACAGCCGCAAGGTGGTCTTCGTCCTCTCGCGAAGCTTTGTCGACAGCGACTGGTGCAACTACGAGCTCTACTTTGCCCACCAGCGAGCCGTGGGGCTCAGCTTCGAGGACGTGGTCCTGGTGGTCAAGGAGGCCATTGACCCCCAGGCTTTGCCCCACAAGTTCTGCAAGCTGCGCAAAATGCTGAGCACCAAGACCTACTTGGAGTGGCCTTCGGAGCCAAGCCGGCAAGCTTTCTTCTGGGTCCAGTTGGCCTCCGTTTTGGGGAAGGTTGAGAAGACCGCTATGGACCCAAAGACTGATCCGGTTAATGCGGATGAAGTGTCCGAAGGGACAATGGTTGCGCACCTTGAGATGGAGCATGTAGGTTGCGCACTTTGAGATGGAGATGGAGGAAACATTGCGGCGGACGCTCTATTGGGTTAAGCCAGGCTTAGCTTTAGGCCAGACCACTCGGCTAGAACTAGGATGGTGATCATATAGCTATCCAGGTGTTACTGGACTACAACTTATTCTCAGGGATGCCTTCCAGGATCTCTGGAACTCGCTTCCCAGAAAAGACCAGTGTCCTCCTTTTTCTCAATGGTTTCTGTTTTTTAACTGGGTTTGATTTTTCTGGTTGTTTCGTTGCTTTTATATACTGTGAATTTTTAACGGTGTCTGTTTTACCTTGAGTCCCAAACTGGGAAAATCAGGATGACAACAACAACAAGAAGAAGAACAGCAACAACAAGAACTACTACTACTATTACTACTACTCCCTGCAGCCTTCTTCACCTTGGAGCCGATGCATCGCTGTGATGCTCAGCCTGTGGAAGTTCTTCCTATCGGACGTTGGTGAGCAAGAGAAGGAAATTGCAGCCGGAGTTCAGCACCAGACATAACATCTTAGTAAGTGTCCTTAAAGAGAATTGGACATTATCACCATGTCTGCGTTCGCCTCAAGACTCTTGCCGTGTTGCAATGTATGTGCATCCCTTGTGCAATGGTGGCCCCGGTGGAGTGAGCGATGCGCCATGGCCCTGGTCCCGGTGTGCAATGAGCATCGGTGCACATTGGGGCACATCTGGACATTGGCATGCCACAGGAGTGACCCCAATGTGCATTGCCAGACTGGTGCCTGATGGTCACGAGGAGCACCCAATGCACATCATTGGAAGCACCCAGTGCTCATTGCAATGGTCTTGTTGGTGCTCAGATGCACATCATCAGGATGCACTGACAGGGTTTTGTTCCATATCTGCAGCGCAGCTACAGATCCATAAAGTTAAATGTAGATCAGGGCATAGGACTCTTTTCCTTTTGTGTTTCTGAATTGGCAGCGCATGCCCAGAGGATGGCAGTGTCGCATAACATGGAAGACTGGGCCAAATTGATATTAAAATGTGAGATGTATTTTCCCCATGCGCAGAGTCATAGAATCCTAGAGTTGGAAGGGACTCCAAGGGCCATCCAGCTGAACCTCCTTTTGCCGTGCAGGAACTCACTATTGGAGCACTTCTTCCATTGGCGATCCAGCTTGGGTTTAAAAACTGATTCTGCTGTTGAATGTTAAGCTGGAATCTCTTTGCCTGTCGGTTGCATCCATTGCTCCGGTTCCTGTTCTCCGGAGCTTCGGAAACCAAGCTTGCCCCTTCCTTGCCCCATCAAATAAGCGTTTTATCCCAATTTGAGATCAGATTTGGCGACTGCTTTAGAGTCTTCTTGCCTTATTGCATCGAGCCAAAAAGGAGCATGTAATTTGAGGTTCTGGTTACGCTGCGCTTTACCGCTCTTAAAAAAAGCCTTGCTTTGTCAGCGAAACCTTATCATTTCTTACCACCGAGGAATGTGAGGTTTGGGAGCAGGGCAGGGAACGGCACATGAAAACATAGATTTAAAACAGAAGAGGTGGCCCTATTTGAGAGAGCATTGGTTGCGCAGGAGGGTTCTCCCAGCCAAAGAGTCCTGTGTGGCTCAGAAGTTTGCATCCTTGGAGGAAGATGCAGCTTGAGACCACTTTGGGTGCATTAATAGTGTAGAAATAAAGCAGTTTTAGTCCACTTTGGGTGCATTAATAGTGTAGAAACGATCCAGTTTGAGACCACTTTGGGTGCATCGGTAATATAGAAATGATAATAATAATAATAATAATAATAATAATGCACTTTGGCATCACTTTGGGTGCATCAACACCATAGAAATGCAATTTGGGACTACTTTGGGTGCATATAACCTGTAGAAATAATGCAATTTGATACAGCTTTTCAATATATAAAACAATTTATATGCCATTTGATACCGAAACCTGTCACTAGTTAAAGCAGCTCTTGCTGTTCCATCCTGGCTGCTCCTCGCTCCTTGTGAGTCCTTGCAACTCGCACTCAGGACACAAGGAGGTTTTCCTCTCCATTTGCCACTTTTGGCAACTTTACTATATATATATATATATACATATATATGTATTGAAATAACAGATTCCTGCTCTGGTTTGGTGTTTTCCTTTCCCTGCAGCAAAAGGGGGAAAGGCGCAACGTCTCATGTATTTTTAGCAGCCAATGGAAACTTCATGCCAAGATGAAGGAGGGAAGAGAAGAAGGAGTGAGCAAAAGAGTCCGGCCAAAGACAGTGCAACCTTTGAGACTCAGAGGAGGAGACGCGCAACGTCCGGCTCCGTCTGGATGTCGCTGGCCCTTGCCATGTCCAAACGGCTGTTGCTTTTTCCCGGTGCATGCCTTGGGTGCGAATTATGACTCCATGCGCCATGCGTCGATCCCATTGCTGCTGCTGCTGCTGTTCTCTGGCTTTCCTCTTCTTGCTGCTGACAGGTAGGCTGCCTTCTCAACATCTTTAAATACATTTTCTGAACTCCTGAAGTGAAATTGCGAAATGTTTGGTTTTAGAAGAAAAGCCATGGGTTCGAATCCCTTTTCCAGGAATTACAACGCAGGCGGTATCTATGGGGTTTGTGGGATTCTGGAAGGGAAAGGAACAGGATGAGAAGGAGAGGCTGCGTCTGCACTGCAGAGTTGATGCAGTTTGACGCCACTTTCATGATATGGCTCCCTTTTATGGAACTCTGGGATCTGTAGTTCGTTGTGGCCCCAGTGTTCCCAGGCAGGGAACAAAACTGCAAACCCCATCATCCAAGGGAGCCGTAGCGGTTGAAATGGGATCAAACTGTATGAATCCTGCGGTGCAGATGCAGCCGGAGAGAAAGCTTGGAAGGGACCCTTAAAGAAACATCTACTAGTTTCTAACGTCGCGACTTGGTTCCAAAGTCCAGCAGAAGAAGTCACCAATTCAGTCCCAGATTTATTCACCCGGATAAACTAAAGTCAAATAGAAAAGAGATTAACCAGGAGAAGCCGGAAGCGTCCAAGTCACACGTTTTCTGGCGCTCCTTGAAGTTTCGGTAGCAGGCCCTCGATATTTGGTTTATTTCTCTTAAGATCAAAATGGGCAAAACTGTGACCCTGAGGTTTATTTCAGTTATTCCAGAATATGTTCCAGGGCAGTTAAAGTGGTCTCAAACTGCATTCATTCTGGAGTGCAGATGCAGCCAAGAAAGATGTGAGCAACGCATTGCGGCCCAACACCGTTTGCCAAACTCATTCCCATCATGGCAAGGGTGCGTCCCTGGCATTTGGGAGAGGATTAGTTTGGGAATGGCTTCTTTTGCCCCATTAAATGTCAACAGGTTTCTCCTCTGCAAAGGCTGAACATTTGCTCAAATGTGCTCCCAAGCCCCAAGATTGCTAGTTTCTAAGTATAAAACCTCCCTCTCTGGCAATTATGCTTATTTTTCAAAGGCCAAAGCATAGAAAGAAAACCAAGCCAATGGGACTTTAAACCCACAAAGTGTTATTTTCGGAAACGACAATGAAAGGGGACGCATCCAAAGCAATTTCAAAGCAAATATTGAAAGAATCCTCCCACCGAGCGCATGGAAAGCCAAAGATGTTTTGAATTTCATGCGCATGCGAGCTCTGAATTTTCTTCCTCCTGGGATCCGTTTCATCCTTTCATTCTTCCTTTCGTTCTTTCATTATTCACAGAATTATTGTCCCCCTAAAAATCCATCCTCCAAGGAGCAAAAGTTCCTAAACTAGAATGAATCCACATTGAAGAACTGAAGCGGTTTGACACTGCTTCAATTGCCATGATTGCCATGCTACACAATCCTGGGATGTGTCTTTTGGGGAAGCATTGGAAACCAAGGCAAACTACACATCTCAGGACGGAGCCATGGCAGTTAAAGTGGGCTTGAACTGCTTTATTTCCCTCCATGCGGATGCATCCCGAGTGAGAAATGTAGCATGAAACAGGTAGAGGTCCTTATATTGGAGGGTCGGTGAATCCGATCTGGGTTTTAGTCTGAACTTTAATGGCGCCAAACATATTCGGGGAGATACAGATCAACATCTTTAGGGTCCCTTTGGAGCCTCCTCTCCAGACTGGAGCCGGAAGAGGATACTTTTATAAGACTACAGCTCCCAGAATCCTTGCTGTCTCTGGCCATGCTGGTTGGGGGATGCTGGGAACTGTAGTCCATGCAGCGAGCTGAAGTAGACTTTGGATGGGTCACATTTGTCCCCTTTCATCCCTTTCAACTGAACTGATTCCAAACCCATGTGCAAAATGTTTGCTTTCCAGCTTCGGAGCATCAGCACTTCAACTCCTAGAATCCTTGCCATTTCTGGGGGATGCTGGGAACTGTAGTCCACGTAATGACCTTTGCTAAGGTAGTTTTTGGGGGGTCGTATTTGGCGCCCGTCTCGGGTGGCATTTTCATCACCTTTGCAATAACGCTGAACCAGGTTCCAAAGCCATGTGCCAAAACAATGTTTGCTTTGCAGCTTTGGAGCATCAGCACATTTTCTAGGGTTGCAAAGCCGCCCATATTTATCCATGAGATATAAATTTCACGCTGCGCCCGCCTTGTTTTCCTGCAAAGTTTGGAATCTGGGCCACGGACGGACGGACAGAGGAGCCATTGTGCCCCAAATGCCCGTCTCCACCCTTTCCTTACGCTTCAGCAAACGCTTGGATCTTTCCGACTCCAAGGCCCAGCCACATTCAGAGCCGGGGATGGTCTCCTAAGCTTGGAAAGCCATCCTCACTCCAACACCCATGAGGCTGACTCCGAAGCCAAGTCCTCTCAAGTGCCTTCTTTCCCTGGAAAGAAGCGCAACAGCAAAGATACTTAGGTGCCTTGCGCGGTTTCAGACTTTCCTCGTCCTTTGGGTGCTTTGTCACCCAAACCCCCTAAATATTGGAAATGAAAAATCGTAGTGGAATTGTTGAATCCTGGAGTTGGGTCATGCGCTCCAATCCTTTTTTCGCCATGCAGGAATCCACAGACAAAGCCCTCCCAACAAATGGCTGTCTTATGGCAACCCTAAGGCATACTTGTCATGGGGTTTTCCAGTGTGCCAGATCTGGGCCCTGACTTTGAAACGTCCCAGCTTCATCCTTCTCCTGTGAGAAGGACCTGTGGCATCATTTTGGATATGTTTGCATTGCCTCAGCAGCTGAAGCGAAGGCAAGGCATTCTGCACATGGGCAGGAACACTGCAGCATAACTGTGGATGTGTGTAGGGCATGGTTTGCATTCACTTGGCAGCTGAAGTGAGGCACTCTGCACATGGTCAAGAACGCTGCATGATAATTTTGGATGTCTATAGGGCATGGTTTGTGTTTATTCAGCATCCAAAGTGAAGGCATGGCTTTTTGCACATGGCCAGGAACACTGCAACATAACTTTGGATGTGTGTAGGATATGATTTGTGTTTTCTTGGCAACTGAAGTGTGGGGAGGTCGCTCTGCACATGGTCAGGACCATTGGAGCATAGTTTTGGCACCGCTTGTGTTTGCTCAGCAGCTGAAGTGATGCACTCTGTGCATGCTCAGGAACACTGCAGGGTTGCTCCCAGTGTCCTGACTTTGTAAAGTCCCATCTCCATCCTTGGCATGGGGAAACTTTGACCCAAGGCATTCAGGCCCACCAGATGGGTCTTTTTGCATCCATGCCAAGATCAACCCTGCAGCAGCCCAACTTCAAACGCCAGGCGCATGTTTTGCTCCGGCTTGGCCCTTCCCTGCGGCGTTTGCAAGCCCAGCGGATGTGGGATTTCTCTGGCAGCGAGGAACAGACCGGACCTTGTTAAGAAAGGGGGGGTTGTGAATTTATTTTGGAGGGGGTTCGTGGGTGGACGGGTGGCGGGTTTAACAGCTGCGGGCATCGCATCTGGGGACGGGCAGAGAGTTCATTCCTGGACCCAGAAAGCCTTTGCAATACCTCTTCCCTATGAAAAAACCCCTTTTGTAGAATGGGGTCTCTGGTCCTTGTTTTTGCTGTTCTTAATACTTAGCTCCAAACCTGGCCTAAGCTCCTATATGTCTTCCTATCTTTCCAGGGTTTGGGGCCTCCTTTAACATAGATGTGAAAAGGCCACAGGTTTTCCGCGGACCCCAAGAAGCTCAGTTCGGGTACAAAGTCCTCCAATACACGGGGCAAGGCCAGAAATGGTAAGTCCGGTTCAAAGCGACCATTTTGTGCCTCAAATAATAACAAATAAGGATAATAATATATGATTTGCACCTGTGTATGCCACTAATGTGGCGCAATGGTGATAGTGTTGGACAAGGGTCCTGGAGAAGAGAGTTCAATACAATGCTCAGCCATGGACACTTTCTGGATAGCCTTCCCTGAGACACACTCTCAGCCCCAAAAAACCCTACAATAAAGAGTGATGCATTCTTTGCATGCTCAGGAATGCCCAATGTGTCGAAACTATGACCTAACTTTGCTGTGCCCCAGCTTCCTCCGTCTCATGTGAGAAAAACATGTGGCATCGTTTTGGATATGTTTGCATTTACTCGGCTGCTGAAGCGAAGGCAAAGCATTCTGCGCATGGCCAGGAACAATGCAGCATAACCGTAGATGCGTGCAGGGCATGGTTTGCATTCACTCAGCAGCTGAAGTGAGGCACTCTGCACATGGCCAAGAACACTGCATGATAAGTTCAGATGTCTGTAGGGCCTGGCTTGTGTTTACTCAACAGCCAAAGCGAAGTCATGGCAGTTTGCACATGGCCAGGAACATTGCAGCATATTTTTGGGATGTCTGCAGGGCATGGCTTGTGTTTGGATCGCCAAACCTTGAAGGCACATGGCAACAATGCCACTAACAGAATGGCAAAAATGTTCTGACTTTGCGCTTAATGGCACAAAAGTCTAAAGTGTGCAGAACCATCTTTGGACCATTTGAGAGAGGGACCAAGTTTGGGGTCCAAAAATGGCACTCCGGTTCCTTTTTCCTAAACACCTGAGTGACTCTCCTGGAGAATCGTTCATGGAGGAACCGGCCAGATCTCCAAAGTCCAAAGATGATCCCAGTCCAGGAAAGGCCGTCCCAGAAGGTGCTGCTGGTGGGCGTTGGGAGCCGAAGGTTGGGCCGCCATCCCGCCGTGGCACCCAGCCACCAAAATGGGTTTGCCAGATGTGTTTGGAAAGCTTGAGCCAGGAAACAGGAGGCCGAAATGCATTGCAAACTGTAATGCAACCCTCTGGGATTTTGGAGGAGCTGGGACGCCTTGCCTGGAGGGGATGATAGGAGTTGTAGTTTGGGAGAAGCTCAGCTGAGCCAAATGTTGGTATTGGAGGAGTGCCTCTGCGCTATTCAGCCGGAGGAGGTTCCTCAGAGGAGGCGTTTGCGTCAAGGAGGCTGCGGATCTGCTCTGGGTTTCAGTACAAACTTTTGGTGACTGCTTGCTACCTGGTTTAAGGTGCATCTGCATTGTAGAAATAATAATGCAGTTTGATGCCACTCGTGGCTGCCTATGGAAACCTGGGATTTGTGGTTTTGCAGAGTCTTTAGTCTTCTTTGCAAAGCTGCAAAGCCCAAGATTGGGGCCAAGACGGCTAAAGTGATGCCAAACTGCATCAATTCTGCAATGTAGATGCACCGGTGGCGCATGGATTGTTGCAAGTGGGGCACCAATTTTAACAGCTTAGATAGGTCTCTGTTCAGACAAAGGCCCAAAATGGATTTATCAATCCAGATTTAATAATAATAATAATAATAGATTATTATCTATTAGCTACAAATCCTCAGGCGGTTAAAGTGGGATGAAACTGACTTGATAAAGGACACCTTGATAAAGGAATCTCAGCATATAATGTGCAAAATCCTGGGGTTTGAAAAATCCCTTTTTTGGACTAAAGTTCCCAGAATCCCCCCAGCTAGGATTCTGGGTGTTGTAGTCCTCAAAAACAAAAAGTGTTTTGTTTTCGCAAGCCTTGTTTGGCCGAAACAGAACCGGAAAGTAACTCTTTCCAAAGGCCTTTTTGGGCTGCCTCCCCCGGAGTCTGCAAATCGAATGATCCGAAAGACAGGAGGAATATTTGGATTTGAGAATACTATAAATCCCCCAAAAAGATCCCGGGGGGTTTCAGATGAAAACCTGAACTTAAATTGTGATTTCGGGAGGGAACATGAAAGACATTTGTGAACGGATGCTTTGAATTAAAATAAGAAAAGAAATTCAACATGGAAAACCGATTATGCGCCTGGAGCTCTTACGGTTCCAAAGGGAAATGCACAAGCCATGTCTGCACTGAAGCATCTAAAGGCTGTTCTGGGAATTCTGGGAAATGTAGTCCTGGGGTACAGAGGCTGTGATAAATGTGACCGACCCCAAACCATGTCTGATCTTGGAAGCTAAGCAGGGCCAGCCTTGGTTAAGACTTGGTTGGGAGTCCGCCAGGAGCTGGAGGCACTATTTCAGAGGAAGAAGAGAAGCAAAACCATCTCCTTGCCTAAGAAAACCCTATGAAATCAATGGGGTTGTCAAGAATCGACAAGTGACTTGAAACCACACATCCTGAACTGGTTCCCAAACTTTGAATACAGCTAACTTATAGTAATGTTTAAGTATATATATATAATATATATACAGATATAAAGTATTAAACCATGTTAGGATTTCGCTTAACATTCCTGCATCTCACAACCGTCTAGCTTTGCAATATCACATTATTTGAGACTATTTGTCTTCAATAACATTGGGATCTCGGTTGTAAGCAATCGATTTCTCCATTTCTATCATTTCTGCTGTATTGAATATATATTGGAAAATATTATCATTATTATTATTATTATTTCTCCAGGGTGTTGGTGGGTGCGCCTTGGGACGGGACGCCGGGCGATAGGAAAGGCGATGTCTACAAGTGCATGGTGGGAACGCGGAACAATGCGACGTGCTCCAAAGTCAACATTGGTGGGTACCGAATCCCTAGAACCCCCAGAATCCCCTGGTTAGGATTTTATTCCTTCCCATTTACTTACGGACCCTGGCCTATTTAATCTATCTATCAATTATTATAATTATTATAATCTGTCTATCTATCTATCTATCTATCTATCTATCTATCTATCTATCTATCTATCTAT
>NC_056530.1:25916297-25926917 GCF_019175285.1 Sceloporus undulatus
TATAATCCAGCCTGTTTGTTATGGGGGCAGAGCAATGCAGAGAGTGAGCAAAGTGCATCCAGAAATCAGTGCATCTAGACATCAATGTATAGCAATCTGGTCCTCTCCTAAGCAATCTGGGGATTTGCACCCAGTTCTTTCCCCCAAATTGGAGCATTTCCACCTTCGTTTCTGACCTGGAGGCGCTAGAGATTTGGCAACCTTAGTGGAAAGCCACCTGTCGGTGCCATTTTGGAGGCATGCATGCCGTGCCAATGTCACAAAGACTCCAATGTTGGCGCTTCTGCCCCTCTCAACCGTGTTTTTCTGTTTTCCTTTAGGCGACCTGGCCCTTCGCAACCACTCCCGGCCAATTAAAAACATGCATTTTGGGATGACACTGGCGGCCAACAAGGATGACGGCTTTGTGGTAAGCCACGCTTTCTTGCAGTGCTTGGTTGGACATTTCAGAGTTTGGAGATGCAAGCCCACAATTGCGTTGCTGCCCAGGGATGCTCAGGATTCTGCATAACAAAATATGGCCCAGTGACCCTTGCCAAAGATGTGAAGCCCTACCAGTCCAACCAGTTTACGTCCCCAGTGCATCCTGACAGCAGTTCCTTTCCTCTCGCCAGGCGTGTGCCCCTTTGTGGTCCCAGGAGTGTGGCACTTCCATGTTCAGCACTGGAATTTGTACCCACATGGACGAAAACTTCCGGCCGAAGGCAAACATCGCCCCAACGGCTCAGAGTAAGTTGGGGTCTTTTGCGGTGCGTCTGGTTTCCTTTTAAAAGAGACATTCCAGAACTGGAAATCCCGCTTGTCAAGGGTCAAATGCACTCTGTGGAAAGAAGTCGCACTCTGCGCATGCTCAGAGGCACTCCCATTTGCATAGATTTGGAGGATTTGCAAGGCTACAGGGCTGAACACTGTCAAGGGCAGATTCACATGATGGAGTCCTCTCTGGTTTTAAGGGACTTTGCTTCTGGAGACAGTATTAGCCAAATATTGCCTAATGTGTTAGAAAAGCACTCTGCTGCAGGTTTCAAGTCCGCATCCCCGAACTACAAATCCCAGGATTCCAAAGGACAGAGGCAAGACATTTAAAGTGGCATGAAACCGATAGTACGGTTGTGCGGATTCTGCTTTAGCCTGGCCTGGTTCTTCCATGCTTCCTAGGCTGCATTTGCACTGTCCGTGAGTTCAGTGCTTATTTCTTAGGCTGCATCTGCACTGCAGATTGAATGCAGTTTGGCGCAGCTTTAAATGCTCTGGCTCCATGCTATGAAATCCTGGGATCTGTAGCTTGTTGTGCCACCAGCGCTCTCTGACAGCGAAGGCTAAATATCTCACAAAACTAAGTCCCAGACTTGCATAGCATTGAGCCATGGCAGCTACAGCAGTGTCAAACGGCACCATTTCTACAGTGTAGACACACCCTTAGAGCCTCAAAGCACTGTGCTGGAACCGTGTTCGAGTTCCTCTCTGCCTCATGATAAGTCAGAGCAAGCCAGGACACAGTTATTCCACATGAGGTCTGACTAAAACCTCTGGAAAGAGGTACTGGGAGTATGGAAATATATTTCATGTGCCAACTATGACTTTGTTCCGTGCCGCTTCTGACGTGGCAGACTTGTGCCAACCTTTCCAGTTTGCAAGGAGGGAAGGAGGAACTACAAGTCACTGTTGGGTCTTCTTGCATTTTGTCCCCTGCGGCAATGGGGCTTTACAGCAATATACAGGCTTTGTGTAATGGTGCTGCAATCATTTGTGCAAAACTGGGCACAGTACATGGGTCACAAGGAGAGGATGCATAATGGTGCCCCAAGGTTCTTTGTTTGCACCCCTTTGTCCCTCCAGATATGCAGGGTATCTCTTTGGTTTTGCAAGGAGAAGACGGAAAGGTGACTTAAAATACCTGCAGGATATCATATTGAAAATGGAGCAAACTTATTTTCTGCTGCTCCGGAGACTTGGGACGGAACCAGTGGATCCCAATGATGAGAAAAGAGATCCCACCGAAAACGTTGGGACGGATTGCTTTGGAGGGGGGTGGATTCTCCATCTTTGGAGGCCTTTCGTGGCCGGCATCCATAGGTTTTTTTGTGGGTCTTTCGGGCGATGTGTCCATGTTCTAGAAGAGTTTATTCCTGACATTTCGCCAGCCGCATCTGTGGCTTTGGCATCTTCAGAGAATGCTGGCATGGAAGAGAGTTGTGGATCCCTGGATGACAGAACGTTTCTCCATAGAGTTTGGATGGGAGTTGTGGATTCCTGCGTGACAGAATGGGGTTCGACTCGATGCCTTTTGGGGTCCCTCCTAGGTCTAAACCTGGCTCAAGAGGTGTGATTTTTTGGGGGTAATCACAATGGTGCTCCATCGTAGCGATGCAAGATGTCACCATATATCTGGTTCAAGTTAGCATTTTCTCGCAATCTGCCTTTGCCACATCTTAAACCGCTTCTTTTTCCCGACTGCTTTGCAGGATGCTCAACCTATATGGACATCGTTATTGTTTTGGACGGGTCCAACAGCATCTATCCGTGGTACGAGGTCCAGAACTTCCTCAGCAACATCCTCAGCAAGTTCTTCATCGACCCAGAGCAGATCCAAGTGAGTCTGGGTTTCAGTTGTATGTTTGCAAAAGTGGGGCGCATATGTGCAGCACACTCTCAGCCTCAGGGGAAGGCAAAGGCAAACCTCTTCTGAACCGATCTTGCCAAGAGAACCCCAAAATAGGTTCGCTTTAGGGTTGCCATGAGTTGGAAAGGATTTGAAGGCACACAACAACACAACAGCATGTGGCCATAAGAAAGAAGAGTGGTTTCCAGTTGGCCAGAGAGTCAGAGAAGGGTGCATTTTATCGATCAGTCTGTACACTTAAATGCAGAACAAATCATACATAAAGCAGCATTAGACTCAGAGGGAAAGTTGACCGTCTTATCTGCACTGCCGAAACAATGCAGTTTGGCACCGCTTTAACTGCTATGGAGAAGGCGAAACGGCTCGCAAAATTACAGATCCCAGGATTCCATAGTATGGAGCCATGGCCGTTAAAGCAGTGCCAAACTGTATTAATTCTGCAGTGCAGATACAACCCAAGTAACCTCTCTTGGCCCATAACATTTAGTTACTAAGCAGCTGACATTGAATCCCAGCTAAGGTCTACAAAATGATTCCCAAACTTGGATCCTCCGGATGTTTTGGACTTGAGCTCCCAGAATTCCTGACTTTTGGCCAAGCTGGCTGGGGCTTCTGGGAGATGGAGTCCCAAGGGCCAAAGTTTGGGAATCGTTGGTCTAGAAAGAGAGGTTGCAATGCTTTTGTACACTTCCTCCATCGATTAGGATGGCTTTGGGATCTCCAAATGCTCCTTCTCCCATAAGGGATGGTTCATCTCTGGTTGTTCTCTTTTCATGCCGTTCCTGATTCAGCAAAGCCTCTTTCTCCAGAGGAGCGAGGAAACGTTCCAGACGGAGACTCAGCGTTTCCTTTGCCAAAATGCATCCGGAGGATGTGGCCAAGACGTCTCACAGGAATCTTTTGGGCGGCTCTCTTTCAACCCTTGGCCCCTTGGAAAGTGACCGCTAGCTGGGCATAATGTGGCCAGGGCTGGTTTTGCATCCAATGGAGCTAACCCTTCGTCGTCATCCTGGGGGGCATCTACATTAGAGAAATAACACACTTTGAGACCGCTTTTAAGTGCTAGACCTCCATTTTATAGAACCCTGGGATTTGCAGCTTTACCAGGTCTTTATCCTCCTCCGCTGAAGCGTGCGTCGAATGACAAATCCCAGCGTTTCTTTGGGATGGAGCCATGGCATTTAAAGCAGTGTCGAAGCGCATTATTTCTACAAAGTTGATGCGCCCTTGATCCTAATAAATGGCGGGATTTAAAGTATGCAAGGCTCCTTCTTTTGTGGATTCCATGGTGCCAAAGTATGCTTCCAAATATCAAAAATTAACCCCCAAATCTTTGTTTTTTCCAGCATTT
This sequence comes from Sceloporus undulatus, assembly GCF_019175285.1. Taxonomy (NCBI): domain Eukaryota; kingdom Metazoa; phylum Chordata; class Lepidosauria; order Squamata; family Phrynosomatidae; genus Sceloporus; species Sceloporus undulatus. The sequence goes on from NC_056530.1 coordinate 25,920,272, forward strand.
CGGCACCAAACTGGGAAAGCTTTCTCTCTAACGGAGCTGCTGCCAGAAAGCATTGGCAATATTAAACCAAACAGGTCAACATTTTGGCTCTGATTCCAGCATCTTAAAATGCAATTCTCTCTGCACAGGTTGGCGTCTTGCAATACAGTGAGGTGGCCATCCACGAATGGACATTGAAGGACTACCAGACGGCCGAAGAGGTCATCGAGGCGGCCAAAAACATCAGCCGGCAAGAAGGACTCGAAACCAGGACTGCTTCGGCGATTCACAAAGCCTGGTAGGTCTGTGTAGGCGGCAGGCAAAACACTGACTGAATGGCTTGCAAAGGCTTTCTGCACATGGGGCAAAAACAAGGGAAGAGTTTCATGCAGAGTTTATTGCAGAAGAGCATCATTCGGAGCACCACTGTTCTCCATTTTGTGTCTTCTTCAGCACAGAGGCCTTCAGCCCCGAAAGAGGAGGCAGAGATGGAGCCACCAGGCTGATGATCGTGGTCACCGACGGGGAGTCACACGATGGAGAAGAGCTCTCCGGAGCGTTGCACGAGTGCGAGATACGCAATGTGACCCGCTATGCCATTGCGGTGAGTGTGCCACTTCCCCAGAGACTTCGTAGCGATGGCAGCATTTGCAGGCGCAGGACCCAAGGCGTCTTGCAAAACATACTTGTTAAAAAGTGTAATATTAGAAACACAATGAAAGACGTGGCGTGTCGTGATCTCAGCAAATGATTCCCATTTTTGTTCCGTCTTCCCTTCTTCTTCTCCCAGGTCTTGGGGCACTACATCCGTCGGCAGAAGGACCCCGACTCCTTCATCAACGAGATCAAATACATCGCTAGCGACCCGGACGAAAAGTACTTCTTCAACGTGACCGACGAGGCCGCCTTGAATGACATCGTGGATGCTTTGGGCGACCGGATATTTAGCCTCGAAGGTACAAAGAAGGTGGAAGGGTTGGGTAGAATCATAAATGGAGGAGAGAAGATGGAGGGCCAATATGGCGGGGGCCATTTTTAAATGGTGGCTCTTGTGGGAGATGGAGACGTCTTCTCTTCCGACGCTCTGGAGAGCATGGACTCATGGGTTCAGACTGCAAGAAAGGAGAGTGCATGCAAACATTAGGTGCAAGAGTGGTTCAACCATGGAAAGGATTGCTTTGGAGGATGGTGCCATACTTATGCCCAGGATGTACCAACAGGTGCCACATTTATGTCCAGTCTGCAAGTATTAACCAATGGTTATTCTCTCCTCCTTCCTCTTTGCTTTCAGGAACCCGAGAATACAGCTCTTTCGAGCTGGAAATGTCGCAGATCGGCTTCTCCACGCACCTCTTGGAGGTAAGAAAGGAACCACATGAATAAAATGAGAAAAGATTGAAAGAGAGGAAGGATAGGAAAAGCGGATGTTCCCCCACAAAAGTGTTGGGTTTCCACACTCTGGAGCTGGACCTCAGATAGGGAAGAGCAAGGTTTTTGGCTACATTTGGCTACAAATGCCTGCAAGGTGGCCAGTGTTGCACATATGTATGCAACATACATGGCACACATTGCATGCAATGCATGTATGCAACACACATTGCAAGGTTGTTGCGAAGATAAAACCAAAGGAGGGTGTGTGAACCTTGGATATGGGATGGGAATGTCCCAGATGCACAAATGGTTGCGTAGCTGTGGACCAGATCCCATTCTTCCAAGAAGGACAAGATGGAGAAGATGTGTGATGATCTGTTAAAAGAACATCACGGTTCATTCAATCCAATCTGAAGCTGAAGTGTCCGTTTCAGGGTTTTAGAAACCTGGATTCTACTGTCCAAACCGGGTAGGCCTGTTGGACCAATGGGATCTACCTAGATCAGTGATGGCGAACCTATGGCACGTGTGCCAGAGGTGGCACTCAGAACCCACTATGTGGGCACATGTGCTGTCGCCCCAGCACAGAGTTTGCTAGAGTTTGTTACTAGAAAGCCAGAGGGACATGGCACTTTGCAATAAATAAGTGGGTTTTGGGTTGCAGTTTGGGCACTCAGCCTCTAAAAGGTTCACCATCACTGACCTAGATGTTGACTCGCTGTTCCATAGTCATTTCAATGGGTCTACCATGGATGAGATGAACCAAAAGGATTTGAGACTGAGTTGTGTAGAGGTTGTGCCAAAGTGGGCCAGACGTCTGGGTTTATCTTGTCCCTTGGTAGGACGGCATCCTTTTTGGCACGGTGGGCGCATATGACTGGGACGGCGCGGTCTTAAAGGAGAGCCGGACAGAGCGGATCATCCCACCGCGCCAAGCCTTTGAGAGCGAGTTCCCCCTGCGGCTGAAAAACCACGCTGCTTACCTGGGTGAGGAAGTGCCCAGTTTGAGATCTGGGAAGGCTGTGCACCTTTCTCCTCCTCTTCATTTTCTCTCTTTCCCCTTCCTCTCTTCCAGGTTACGCTGTCTCTTCCATCAAATTTAGGAATGGGAAGGGTCTCTATGTGGCTGGAGCCCCCCGCTTCAAGCACAAGGGCAAAGTCATCCTCTTTGAGATGGGCACCGAGGGCACCCTCAGCGTTGCCCAGGCTTTGACCGGGGACCAGGTGAGACGGCGGCTAATGATGCCGAATTATGGGCCAGCCGCGCATAAGACAGGGTCCAGTAATGGTTAAGCTGAAAATACAAGAGATATAGGGAGCAGATAGCTCACCCACCCCATTGAAATACCTTCAATGGCTACCAGTTTATTTCTGTGCATAATGCAAAGTGATGGTTAGGGCATCACCAAAGGGCAGGATATCAGAGATATACAGTCAAAAGTCAAGTAGGTTTGTCTTATGGTAGCCACAAGGAGAAAATGACTTGGAAGCACACAACATCCATTGTCTTCTCGTGTTGTATTTTGTGCCTTTTCCCACAGATCGGCTCCTACTTCGGAAGTGAGGTTTGCCCTGTCGACATCAACGGAGACGGCGCCACGGACGTTTTGCTGGTGGCGGCACCCATGTATTTGGGTCCCCAAAATAAAGAGACGGGGCGCGTTTACATCTACAAAGTGGGGCAGGTGAGTGCATCTCAGCGGTAAAAAGTGTTGGATCATAAGGGGAAAAGTCCCATGTTCTCCCAAAGTTACCCAACCAATGTTTAAACGCTCCACTCTTGTTCTCACTTGCAGTCGCTCCTGTCTTTCAATGGGACGCTGCATGCCGACCCCAAACCGCAAGATGCCCGTTTTGGCTACTCGCTTCTCGCCGTTCCAGACCTCAACCATGATGGCTTCAACGATGCGGTGGTTGGCGCGCCTTTGGAGGACAACCATCAAGGGGCGGTCTACGTCTATCACGGCTATCGCAACACGGTGCTGCCACGCTTTAAGCAGGTAAGTGCACATGAAGATAAATCGGTTGGCAACGTTTTAAAGAGGAAGTGGGTAGATAATGATGATGGTGATGATGATGCAAAAAGGCCAGAATATTGCATTATAGGACATTGGCAGCTAGAATTGTTACAGCCCAGAAATGGAGAGAGGGTTTCCGTTTATTCTCCAACCCTCCAATTGATTTTGCGACAGCGGATTGAGTCGGTGGCGCTCCGCCACGGACTGCGCTACTTCGGCCGCAGTTTGGATGGACAAATTGATTTGGACAGAGACGGCCTGGTGGACCTGGCAGTCGGCGCTCAAGGGGCAGCGGTCATCTTGAGGTGAGTGAGATGGTCAAGGTGGCCATTGAAGAAGGAGGAAATGGTTGCCACATCCATCCCAGTGCCATCTGGGATCTCCAACATCGGGGCCATCTTTGGGTCTTAATCTGAAATTTAAAGGGTCGATCCAAGCTGGGGATCCAGTTTAGGGCTTTCACACGGGGATCTGCATCTCTATGTTTTCACTGTTTCTTTCCCTTCCTTGCCACGATGGCAAAAGGTCCCGGAGGATCGTCCAGGTGAACGCGTCCATCTCCGCCAACCCTGCGTCCATCAACGTGATCCAGAAGAATTGCCAAAGGAACGGGAAGGAGTCCCTCTGCATCACGGCCAACGTCTGCTTCAGGGTCTCTTCCCATTCTCTGGGACCCAGGGACAGCCATTTTAGTGAGTAGCGCTCTGCACATGCTCAGGGGCAGCCTTGCGCTTGTGATCGCTTGGAAGCCGGGTGCCAAAATGTTATGGCATTTCTTGTCCCACGTAATGTTTCCGAGGGCTTGCGCCATAAAATGGCACACAGAGTCGCTTTAGTGTTGCCATAATTTGGAAATAACCGGAAGGGACGCAGCCACAATGATGCCATCGAATGCAAACCTAAAAACCCTCTTTCCTTGGCTTTTAGGTATCAAATACAACATCTCTCTGGACGACCGGAAGTTTGGGACGAGGGCGGTTTTTGACAGCAATTCCCAAAAGCTGCTGGAGAAGAGGATCAGGGTCACCATCGGAAGGACGGCATGCTCCACGGTGCGGTTCCACGTCATTGTAAGCACACCCCAGAAATACTCCTGTCGCCTGTTGTTGCTTTTGTTGTGGACCGAGGGTTTTCTTGGCCAGATTTCTGCAAAGAAGGTGCACCATGCCCTTCCTTTTGAGGCTGAGAGAGTGACTCCAAGGCTGAGAACCCTGGTCTCCATTCATCCAACGCTCAAACCTCTGCACCATACTGACTTTCAGCTTTCCTACCGGGATTTATTCAGCCTTTGGTTGAGAAGGAGATTTGAACCCTGCTCTCCCGGAGTCTTAGTCTGACTTAGTCCGGACAGCTGCAATCTTCGTGGTTTTTCCCTCGCAGGATACTTCGGATTACCTGCGGCCCGTCTCCGTCGCGGTGAAGCTGGTCCTGAGCGACGCCGAACCAGGACCCGTCTTGGACGAGAAGTCGCCCACCACCATTAAGAAATTGGTGAGTCCATGCCATAAAGTGCCATAAAGGATTGTGTAGGATGGAGCCATGGCAGTTAAAGCGGTGTCAAACTGCATTATTTTCACAGTGCGGATGCAGCCTCAGTTGGGTTTAAGATAAACCTGAGTTGTTGGCTTTGTTTTTGAACTGAGATCTATGGGAAGTTGAGTTTGGCAGCCAATATTGCGACCCTTCTGAATGTTGTGTTGTTGTTGTTCTCTTTGTTGTTGTTGTAAGTTGCATCCCAAAGAAGCATCATCGTTCCTGCCCTTTGCATTTCAGATCCCTTTCTTTAAAGACTGTGGTGAGGATGACGAATGCATAACGGATCTAGCCTTGCAAGCGCAGATGGACATTGCTGGCTCCAGGTAAGAACGCCTTCTGAACATGGAAGAAATGCGTCCCACATCCAAACATTTATTTTGCACGCTTCTATTAGCATTTTTGTTCAGTCTGAGAGAGAAGAAGACATGGCTCCAACCACAAGTGAACTGGTGCACATGAACATCACTTTCGTGCGTTTTCTTCTCTTTCCTGTGCGCATCAAAACTAGCCTCACCAAACTACAAATCCCAGGTTTTCTGTAACATGGAACCATGTAAGTTAAAGTGGGGTCAAACTGCATTATTTCTACAGTGCTTAGATGCACCGTACGATTTCAGGCGAACCTAAGGCGCACCTATTACGGGCTTTTCTTGCCAAGATGAGTTCCTATGGGGTTTGTAGAATTGGTTTGGAAGCGGGGATTGTGCAACTGGAGCCAGGCTTTCAAGGCTGGGACCTTGGCGCAGCACAGACCACCAACCAAAAACGGCGGTCTGCAGGTGCCCATTTTAGCTCCGGAGGGATGCCACAGCCACTAGACCGCGTCACATCCCTCCGGAGTTAAAAGACCTGGTTCAGGTTCTTTTCCTGGTGTGTCCATCGTATCACAAGTGTGCCATTCATGATGTAACAGACGCGCCACGACATGCGGACGTTATGCGTCCATTACATAAAGATGGTGGCTCCAGTGTGGACGGGAGGCTGCCATTAGTATGTTGCAGCACAATGCTAGGGTTAGGGACCGTGCGGTTGGTGCCCCTGACCCTAGAATCGGTGCCAAAAGGGCACATTCGGCCTGTCTGTTCCTATGCCTCTCATTGCGCGGGTGGGTTGTGACCTCTCCTCCTTGTTCCAGGCAGAAGCCTCACGTCGTGCGCAAAGGGCGCAGAAAGGTCTCGGTGGAGGTCCTCCTGGAGAACAAGCGTGAGAATGCCTACAACGCCAGCCTCTGGCTCTGGTTCTCCAAAAACCTTCATTTCTCCAGCCTGGTCCTCAAGGTACGGGGATCTCCTCCTTCTCCAAAAACCTCCAATGCTCTCAAAATTGGCGGAGACGGCCCCCATCGACCCACCTTTTCCGTCTCATGCGTCTCTTTGCTTTCCTCCACAGGGGAAGAACCCGGTGAAAGTCGAGTGTGCCACTGCATCAGTTCAGGTGCGGACATGCAGCGTGGGGTTCCCTGTTTTCCGGTCGCTGGCCAAGGTAAGGTTTAAGGTTAAGGTTAGGGGTTAGGGTTAGGATTAGGGGTTAGGGTTAAGGTTAGGATTAGGGGTTTTGGTTAAGGTTAGGGTTAGGGTTAGGGTCCGGAAAATCAGTGTGCAAAGGTGTGGTGCCTTTGCATGGTGAGGGAGGCTGCCACTGTTCCAAAACACACTGCAGGAATAATCCACTTTAACTGCCACGGCTCAATGCTATGGAATCCTGGGATTTGTAGTTCTGGGAGACATTTAGCCTTCTTTGTC